>NW_026737402.1:0-42000 GCF_949786415.1 Peromyscus eremicus | reverse complement strand
TGTGTATGGCAATGGGAGCGCATTAGTGACTTTCCTTACCAGAAAACAACTCTTGCTCGTAGGAACGGAAACTGCATGTGATTCAACTCCATTTAGGACTGGGAAACAAACGCTAGCTCGCCTTACAAGAAACACACTCTGCTTTTGAGAAAAGAGCACTCTTCTACTCTACTGTGTTTCCTATGCGGTCCGAACAGTGAGCTTGTTCAGAACAAAAGAACTGTGCTTCCTAAACACGGGCCATATCTAGTTCAACTCTGCTTAGGAAACTGAAAAGAACAGTAGATCCTCTTCATTCCAATACGCTGTACAGTCTGGGTACAGACGCCACTGCTATTTGCACTGTGTATGGCAATGGGAGCACAATAGTGACTCTTCTTACCAGAAAACAACCCTTGCTCATAGGACCAGAACCTGCATGTGATTCCACTCCATTTAGGACTGGGAAACAAAGCTAGCTCGCCTTACAAGAAACACACTCTGGTTTTGAGAAAAGAGCACTCTTCTACTCTACAGTGTTTACTATGGGGTCCGACAGTGAGCTTGATGAGAACAAAAGAACTGTGCTTCCTACACACACGGGCCATATCTAGTTCAATTCTGCTTAGGAAACTGACAAGAAGAGTAGATCCTCTTCAGTCCAATACACTGTACATGCTGGGTACAGACGCCAGTGCTATTTGCACTGTGTATGGCAATGGGAGTGCAATAGTGACTTTCCTTACCAGAAAACAACTCTTGCTTGTAGGAACGGAAACTGCATGTGATTCAACTCCATTTAGGACTGCGAAACAAACGCTAGCTCACCTTACAAAAACAAACTCTGCTTTTGAGGAAAGAGCACTGTTCTACTCTAATGTGTTTCCTATATGGCCAGAACAGTGAGCTTGCTCAGAACAAAAGAACTGTTCTTTGTACACACATGGACCATATCTAGTTCAAATCTGCTTAGGAAACTGACAAGAACAGTAGCTCCTCTTCAGTCCAATACACTGTACTTGCTGGGAACAGACGCGAGGGCTATTTGCACTATGTATGGCAAAGGGAGCGCAATAGTGACTCTTCTTACCAGAAAACAACTCTTGCTCGTAGGACCAGAAACTGCATGTGATTCAACTCCATTTAGGACTGGGAAACAAACGCTAGCTCGCCTTACAAGAAACACACTCTGCTTTTGAGGAAAGAGCACTCTTCTACTCTACTGTGTTTCCTATAGGGCCGGAACAGTGAGCTTGCTGAGTACAAAAGAACTGTGCTTCCTACACACTTGGGCAATATCTAGTTCAACTCTGCTTCGGAACTTGACAAGAACAGTAGATCCTCTTCAGTCCAATACACAGTACATCCATGAGTATGACAATGGGAGCGCAATAGTGACTCTTATTACCAGAAAAAACTCTTGTTCGTAGGAACAGAAACTGCATGTGATTCAACTCCATTTAGGACTGGGAAACAAACGCTAGCTCGCCTTACAAGAAACACACTCTGCTTTTGAGAAAAGAGCACTCTTCTACTCTACTGTGTTTCCTATGGGGTCCAAACAGTGAGCTTGCTCAGAACAAAAGAACTGTGTTTCCTACACACACGGGCCATATCTTGTTCAATTCTGCTTAGGAAACTGACAAGAAGAGTAGCTCCTCTTCAGTCTAATACACTGTACTAGCTGGGAACAGACGCGAGTGCTATTTGCACTGTGTATGGCAATGGGAGCACAATAGTGACTTTCCTTACCAGAAAACAACTCTTGCTCGTAGGAACGGAAACTGCATGTGATTCAACTCCATTTAGGACTGTGAAACAAACGCTAGCTCGCCTTACAAGAAACACACTCTGCTTTTGAGAAAAGAGCACTCTTCTACTCTACTGTGTTTCCTATGCGGTCCGAACAGTGAGCTTGTTCAGAACAAAAGAACTGTGCTTCCTACACACACGGGCCATATCTAGTTCAACTCTGCTTAGGAAACTGAAAAGAACAGTAGATCCTCTTCATTCCAATACGCTGTACATTCTGGGTACAGACGCCACTGCTATTTGCACTGTGTATGGCAATGGGAGCACAATAGTGACTCTTCTTACCAGAAAACAACCCTTGCTCATAGGACCAGAACCTGCATGTGATTCCACTCCATTTAGGACTGGGAAACAAAGCTAGCTCGCCTTACAAGAAACACACTCTGGTTTTGAGAAAAGAGCACTCTTCTACTCTACAGTGTTTACTATGGGGTCCGACAGTGAGCTTGATGAGAACAAAAGAACTGTGCTTCCTACACACACGGGCCATATCTAGTTCAATTCTGCTTAGGAAACTGACAAGAAGAGTAGATCCTCTTCAGTCCAATACACTGTACATGCTGGGTACAGACGCCAGTGCTATTTGCACTGTGTATGGCAATGGGAGTGCAATAGTGACTTTCCTTACCAGAAAACAACTCTTGCTTGTAGGAACGGAAACTGCATGTGATTCAACTCCATTTAGGACTGCGAAACAAACGCTAGCTCACCTTACAAAAACAAACTCTGCTTTTGAGGAAAGAGCACTGTTCTACTCTAATGTGTTTCCTATATGGCCAGAACAGTGAGCTTGCTCAGAACAAAAGAACTGTTCTTCGTACACACATGGACCATATCTAGTTCAAATCTGCTTAGGAAACTGACAAGAACAGTAGCTCCTCTTCAGTCCAATACACTGTACTTGCTGGGAACAGACGCGAGGGCTATTTGCACTATGTATGGCAAAGGGAGCGCAATAGTGACTCTTCTTACCAGAAAACAACTCTTGCTCGTAGGACCAGAAACTGCATGTGATTCAACTCCATTTAGGACTGGGAAACAAACGCTAGCTCGCCTTACAAGAAACACACTCTGCTTTTGAGGAAAGAGCACTCTTCTACTCTACTGTGTTTCCTATAGGGCCGGAACAGTGAGCTTGCTGAGTACAAAAGAACTGTGCTTCCTACACACTTGGGCAATATCTAGTTCAACTCTGCTTCGGAACTTGACAAGAACAGTAGATCCTCTTCAGTCCAATACACAGTACATCCATGAGTATGACAATGGGAGCGCAATAGTGACTCTTATTACCAGAAAAAACTCTTGTTCGTAGGAACAGAAACTGCATGTGATTCAACTCCATTTAGGACTGGGAAACAAACGCTAGCTCGCCTTACAAGAAACACACTCTGCTTTTGAGAAAAGAGCACTCTTCTACTCTACTGTGTTTCCTATGGGGTCCAAACAGTGAGCTTGCTCAGAACAAAAGAACTGTGTTTCCTACACACACGGGCCATATCTTGTTCAATTCTGCTTAGGAAACTGACAAGAAGAGTAGCTCCTCTTCAGTCTAATACACTGTACTTGCTGGGAACAGACGCGAGTGCTATTTGCACTGTGTATGGCAATGGGAGCACAATAGTGACTTTCCTTACCAGAAAACAACTCTTGCTCGTAGGAACGGAAACTGCATGTGATTCAACTCCATTTAGGACTGTGAAACAAACGCTAGCTCGCCTTACAAGAAACACACTCTGCTTTTGAGAAAAGAGCACTCTTCTACTCTACTGTGTTTGCTATAGGGCCAGAAGAGTGAGCTTGCTCAGAACAAAAGAACTGTGCTTCCTACACACACGGGCCATATCTAGTTCAATTCTGCTTAGAAAACTGACAAGAACAGTAGATCCTCTTCAGTCCAATACACTGTACATGCTGGGTACAGACGCCAGTGCTATTTGCACTGTGTATGGAAATGGGAGCGCAATAGTGACTCTTCTTACCAGAAAACAACTCTTGCTCGTATGACCAGAAACTGCATGTGATTCAACTCCATTTAGGACTGGGAAACAAACGCTAGCTTGCCTTACAAGAAACACACTCTGCTTTTGAGAAAAGAGCACTCTTCTACTCTACTGTGTTTCCTTTGGGGTCCAAACAGTGAGCTTGCTCAGAACAAAAGAACTGTGCTTCCTACACACACGGGTCATATCTAGTTCAGTTCTGCTTAGGAAACTGACAAGAACAGTAGATCCTCTTCAGTCCAATACACTGTACTTGCTGGGAACAGACGCGAGTGCTATTTGCACTGTGTATGGCAATGGGAGCGCAATAGTGACTTTCCTTACCAGAAAACAACTCTTGCTCCTAAGAACGGAAACTGCATGTGATTCAACTCCATTTAGGACTGCGAAACAAACGCTAGTTCGCCTTACAATAAACAAACTCTGCTTTTGTGGAAAGAGCACTCCTCTACTCTACTGTTTTTCCTATAGGGCCAGAACAGTGAGCTTGCTGAGTACAAAAGAACTGTGCTTCCTCCACACACGGGCCATATCTAGTTCAACTCTGCTTAGGAAAATGACAAGAACAGTAGCTCCTCCTCAGTCCAATACACTGTAATTGCTGGGAACAAACGCGAGGGCTATTTGCACTTGGTATGGCAAAGGGCGCGCAATAGTGACTCTTCTTACCAGAAAACAACTCTTGCTCGTAGGACCAGAAACTGCATGTGTATTTCAACTCCATTTAGGACTGGGAAACAAACGCTAGCTCGCCTTACAAGAAACACACTCTGCTTTTGAGAAAAATGCACTCTTCTACTCTACTGTGTTTTCTATGGGGTTCGAAATGTGAGCTTGCTCAGAATAAAAGAACTGTGCTTCCTACACACACGGGCCATAACTAGTTCAATTCTGCTTAGGAAACTGACAAGAACAGTAGCTCCTCTTCAGTCCAATACACTGTACTTGCTGGGAACAGACGCGAGGGCTATTTGCATTGTGTATGGCAAAGGGAGAGCAATAGTGACTCTTCTAACCAGAAAACATCTCTTACTGGTAGGACCAGAAACTGCATGTGTATTTCAACTCGATTTATTACTGGGAAACAAACGCTAGCTCGCCTTACAAGAAACACACTCTGCTTTTGAGAAAAGAGCACTCTTCCCTCTACTGTGTTTCCTATGGGGTTCGAACAGTGAGCTTGCTCAGAACAAAAGAACTGTCCTTCCTACACACACAGGCCATATCTAGTTCAACTCTGCTTAGGAAACTGACAAGAACAGTAGATCCTCTTCATTCCAATACACTGTACGTGCTGGATACAGACGCCAGTGCTACCTGCACTGTGTATGGCAATGGGAGAGCAATAGTGACTCTTATTACCAGAAAACAACCCTTGCTCGTAGGACTAGAAACTGCATGTGATTCAACTCCTTTAAGACTGGGAATCAAACACTAGCTCGCCTTACAAGAAACACACTCTGCTTTTGAGAAAAGAGCACTCTTCTACTCTACTGTGTTTCCTATGGGGTCCAAACAGTGAGCTTGCTCAGAACAAAAGAACTGTGCTTCCTACACACACAGGCCATATCTAGTTCAATTCTGCTTAGGAAACTGACAAGAACAATAGCTCCTCTTTAGTCCAATACACTGTACATGCTGGGAACAGAGGCCAGTGCTATTTGCCTGAGTATGACAATGTGAGCACAATAGTGACTCTTATTACCAGAAAAATTTCTTGCTCGTAGGTCCAGAAACTGCATGTGATTCAACTCCATTTAGGACTGGGAAACAAACGCTAGCTCGCCTTACAAGAAACACACTCTGCTTTTGAGGAAAGAGCACTCTTCTACTCTACTGTGTTTCCTATAGGGCCGGAACAGTGAGCTTGCTGAGTACAAAAGAACTGTGCTTCCTACACACTTGGGCCATATCTAGTTCAACTCTGCTTCGGAACTTGACAAGAACAGTAGATCCTCTTCAGTCCAATACACAGTACATCCATGAGTATGACAATGGGAGCGCAATAGTGACTCTTATTCCCAGAAAAAACTCTTGTTCGTAGGAACAGAAACTGCATGTGATTCAACTCCATTTAGGACTGGGAAACAAACGCTAGCTCGCCTTACAAGAAACACACTCTGCTTTTGAGAAAAGAGCACTCTTCTACTCTACTGTGTTTCCTATGGGGTCCAAACAGTGAGCTTGCTCAGAACAAAAGAACTGTGTTTCCTACACACACGGGCCATATCTTGTTCAATTCTGCTTAGGAAACTGACAAGAAGAGTAGCTCCTCTTCAGTCCAATACACTGTACTTGCTGGGAACAGACGCGAGTGCTATTTGCACTGTGTATGGCAATGGGAGCACAATAGTGACTTTCCTTACCAGAAAACAACTCTTGCTCGTAGGAACGGAAACTGCATGTGATTCAACTCCATTTAGGACTGGGAAACAAACGCTAGCTCGCCTTACAAGAAACACACTCTGCTTTTGAGAAAAGAGCACTCTTCTACTCTACTGTGTTTGCTATAGGGCCAGAACAGTGAGCTTGCTCAGAACAAAAGAACTGTGCTTCCTACACACACGGGCCATATCTAGTTCAATTCTGCTTAGAAAACTGACAAGAACAGTAGATCCTCTTCAGTCCAATACACTGTACATGCTGGGTACAGACGCCAGTGCTATTTGCACTGTGTATGGAAATGGGAGCGCAAGAGTGACTCTTCTTACCAGAAAACAACTCTTGCTCGTATGACCAGAAACTGCATGTGATTCAACTCCATTTAGGACTGGGAAACAAACGCTAGCTTGCCTTACAAGAAACACACTCTGCTTTTGAGAAAAGAGCACTCTTCTACTCTACTGTGTTTCCTTTGGGGTCCAAACAGTGAGCTTGCTCAGAACAAAAGAACTGTGCTTCCTACACACACGGGTCATATCTAGTTCAGTTCTGCTTAGGAAACTGACAAGAACAGTAGATCCTCTTCAGTCCAATACACTGTACTTGCTGGGAACAGACGCGAGTGCTATTTGCACTGTGTATGGCAATGGGAGCGCAATAGTGACTTTCCTTACCAGAAAACAACTCTTGCTCCTAAGAACGGAAACTGCATGTGATTCAACTCCATTTAGGACTGCGAAACAAACGCTAGTTCGCCTTACAATAAACAAAATCTGCTTTTGTGGAAAGAGCACTCCTCTACTCTACTGTTTTTCCTATAGGGCCAGAACAGTGAGCTTGCTGAGTACAAAAGAACTGTGCTTCCTCCACACACGGGCCATATCTAGTTCAACTCTGCTTAGAAAAATGACAAGAACAGTAGCTCCTCCTCAGTCCAATACACTGTAATTGCTGGGAACAAACGCGAGGGCTATTTGCACTTGGTATGGCAAAGGGAGCGCAATAGTGACTCTTCTTACCAGAAAACAACTCTTGCTCGTAGGACCAGAAACTGCATGTGTATTTCAACTCCATTTAGGACTGGGAAACAAACGCTAGCTCGCCTTACAAGAAACACACTCTGCTTTTGAGAAAAATGCACTCTTCTACTCTACTGTGTTTTCTATGGGGTTCGAAATGTGAGCTTGCTCACAATAAAAGAACTGTGCTTCCTACACACACGGGCCATAACTAGTTCAATTCTGCTTAGGAAACTGACAAGAACAGTAGCTCCTCTTCAGTCCAATACACTGTACTTGCTGGGAACAGACGCGAGGGCTATTTGCATTGTGTATGGCAAAGGGAGAGCAATAGTGACTCTTCTAACCAGAAAACATCTCTTACTGGTAGGACCAGAAACTGCATGTGTATTTCAACTCGATTTATTACTGGGAAACAAACGCTAGCTCGCCTTACAAGAAACACACTCTGCATTTGAGAAAAGAGCACTCTTCCCTCTACTGTGTTTCCTATGGGGTTCGAACAGTGAGCTTGCTCAGAACAAAAGAACTGTCCTTCCTACACACACAGGCCATATCTAGTTCAACTCTGCTTAGGAAACTGACAAGAACAGTAGATCCTCTTCATTCCAATACACTGTACATGCTGGATACAGACGCCAGTGCTACCTGCACTGTGTATGGCAATGGGAGCGCAATAGTGACTCTTATTACCAGAAAACAACCCTTGCTCGTAGGACTAGAAACTGCATGTGATATTACTCCTTTAAGACTGGGAATCAAACACTAGCTCGCCTTACAAGAAACACACTCTGCTTTTGAGAAAAGAGCACTCTTCTACTCTACTGTGTTTCCTATGGGGTCCAAACAGTGAGCTTGCTCAGAACAAAAGAACTGTGCTTCCTACACACACAGGCCATATCTAGTTCAATTCTGCTTAGGAAACTGACAAGAACAATAGCTCCTCTTTAGTCCAATACACTGTACATGCTGGGAACAGAGGCCAGTGCTATTTGCCTGAGTATGACAATGGGAGCACAATAGTGACTCTTATTACCAGAAAAATTTCTTGCTCGTAGGTCCAGAAACTGCATGTGATTCAACTCCATTTAGGACTGGGAAACAAATGCTAGCTCGCCTTACAAGAAACACACTCTGCTTTTGAGAAAAGAGCACTCGTCTACTCTACTGTGTTTCCTATGGGGTCCAAACAGTGATCTTGCTCTGAACAAAAGAACTGTGCTTCCTACACACACGGGCCATATCTAGTTCAATTCTGCTTAGGAAACTGACAAGAACAGTAGCTCCTCTTCAGTACAATACACTGTACTTGCTGGGAACAGACGCGAGTGCTATTTGCACTGTGTATGGCAATGGGAGCACAATAGTGACTTTCCTTACCAGAAAACAACTCTTGCTCGTAGGAACGGAAACTGCATGTGATTCAACTCCATTTAGGACTGGGAAACAAACGCTAGCTCGCCTTACAAGAAACACACTCTGCTTTTGAGAAAAGAGCACTCTTCTACTCTACTGTGTTTGCTATAGGGCCAGAACAGTGAGCTTGCTCAGAACAAAAGAACTGTGCTTCCTACACACACGGGCCATATCTAGTTCAATTCTGCTTAGAAAACTGACAAGAACAGTAGATCCTCTTCAGTCCAATACACTGTACATGCTGGGTACAGACGCCAGTGCTATTTGCACTGTGTATGGAAATGGGAGCGCAATAGTGACTCTTCTTACCAGAAAACAACTCTTGCTCGTATGACCAGAAACTGCATGTGATTCAACTCCATTTAGGACTGGGAAACAAACGCTAGCTTGCCTTACAAAAAACACACTCTGCTTTTGAGAAAAGAGCACTCTTCTACTCTACTGTGTTTCCTTTGGGGTCCAAACAGTGAGCTTGCTCAGAACAAAAGAACTGTGCTTCCTACACACACGGGTCATATCTAGTTCAGTTCTGCTTAGGAAACTGACAAGAACAGTAGATCCTCTTCAGTCCAATACACTGTACTTGCTGGGAACAGACGCGAGTGCTATTTGCACTGTGTATGGCAATGGGAGCGCAATAGTGACTTTCCTTACCAGAAAACAACTCTTGCTCCTAAGAACGGAAACTGCATGTGATTCAACTCCATTTAGGACTGCGAAACAAACGCTAGTTCCCCTTACAATAAACAAACTCTGCTTTTGTGGAAAGAGCACTCCTCTACTCTACTGTTTTTCCTATAGGGCCAGAACAGTGAGCTTGCTGAGTACAAAAGAACTGTGCTTCCTCCACACACGGGCCATATCTAGTTCAACTCTGCTTAGGAAAATGACAAGAACAGTAGCTCCTCCTCAGTCCAATACACTGTAATTGCTGGGAACAAACGCGAGGGCTATTTGCACTTGGTATGGCAAAGGGAGCACAATAGTGACTCTTCTTACCAGAAAACAACTCTTGCTCGTAGGACCAGAAACTGCATGTGTATTTCAACTCCATTTAGGACTGGGAAACAAACGCTAGCTCGCCTTACAAGAAACACACTCTGCTTTTGAGAAAAATGCACTCTTCTACTCTACTGTGTTTTCTATGGGGTTCGAAATGTGAGCTTGCTCAGAATAAAAGAACTGTGCTTCCTACACACACGGGCCATAACTAGTTCAATTCTGCTTAGGAAACTGACAAGAACAGTAGCTCCTCTTCAGTCCAATACACTGTACTTGCTGGGAACAGACGCGAGGGCTATTTGCATTGTGTATGGCAAAGGGAGAGCAATAGTGACTCTTCTAACCAGAAAACATCTCTTACTGGTAGGACCAGAAACTGCATGTGTATTTCAACTCGATTTATTACTGGGAAACAAACGCTAGCTCGCCTTACAAGAAACACACTCTGCATTTGAGAAAAGAGCACTCTTCCCTCTACTGTGTTTCCTATGGGGTTCGAACAGTGAGCTTGCTCAGAACAAAAGAACTGTCCTTCCTACACACACAGGCCATATCTAGTTCAACTCTGCTTAGGAAACTGACAAGAACAGTAGATCCTCTTCATTCCAATACACTGTACATGCTGGATACAGACGCCAGTGCTACCTGCACTGTGTATGGCAATGGGAGCGCAATAGTGACTCTTATTACCAGAAAACAACCCTTGCTCGTAGGACTAGAAACTGCATGTGATATTACTCCTTTAAGACTGGGAATCAAACACTAGCTCGCCTTACAAGAAACACACTCTGCTTTTGAGAAAAGAGCACTCTTCTACTCTACTGTGTTTCCTATGGGGTCCAAACAGTGAGCTTGCTCAGAACAAAAGAACTGTGCTTCCTACACACACAGGCCATATCTAGTTCAATTCTGCTTAGGAAACTGACAAGAACAATAGCTCATCTTTAGTCCAATACACTGTACATGCTGGGAACAGAGGCCAGTGCTATTTGCCTGAGTATGACAATGGGAGCACAATAGTGACTCTTATTACCAGAAAAATTTCTTGCTCGTAGGTCCAGAAACTGCATGTGATTCAACTCCATTTAGGACTGGGAAACAAACGCTAGCTCGCCTTACAAGAAACACACTCTGCTTTTGAGAAAAGAGCACTCGTCTACTCTACTGTGTTTCCTATGGGGTCCAAACAGTGAGCTTGCTCAGAACAAAAGAACTGTGCTTCCTACACACACGGGCCATATCTAGTTCAATTCTGCTTAGGAAACTGACAAGAACAGTAGCTCCTCTTCAGTACAATACAGTGTACTTGCTGGGAACAGACGCGAGTGCTATTTGCACTGTGTATGGCAATGGGAGCGCAATAGTGACTTTCCTTACCAGAAAACAACTCTTGCTCGTAGGAACGGAAACTGCATGTGATTCAACTCCATTTATGACTGCGAAACAAACGCTAGCTCGCCTTACAAAAACACACTCTGCTTTTGAGGAAAAGCACTCTTCTACTCTATTGTGTTTCCTATAGGGCCAGAAAAGTGAGCTTGCTGAGTACAAATGAACTGTGCTTCCTACACACACGGGCCATATCTAGTTCAACTCTGCTTAGGAACCTGACAAGAACAGTAGCTCCTCTTCAGTCCAATACACTGTACTTGCTGGGAACAGACGCGAGGGCTATTTGCACTGTGTATGGCAAAGGGAGCACAATAGTGACTCTTCAAAACCAGAAAAGAACTCTTGCTCGTAAGACCAGAAACTGCATGTGTATTTCAACTCCATTTAGGACTGGATAACAAACGCTAGCTCGCCTTACAAGAAACACACTCTGCTTTTGAGAAAAATGCACTCTTCTACTCTACTGTGTTTCCTATGGGGTCCGAACAGTGAGCTTGCTCAGAACAAAAGAACTGTGCTTCCTACACACACGGGCCATATCTAGTTCAACTCTGCTTAGAAAACTGAAAAGAACAGTAGATCCTCTTCAGTCCAATACGCTGTACATGCTGGGTACAGACTCCAGTGCTATTTGCACTGTGTATGGCAATGGGAGCGCAATAGTGACTCTTCTTACCAGAAAACAACTCTTGCTCGTAGGACCAGAAACTGCATGTGATTCAACTCCATTTAGGACTGGGAAACAAACGCTAGCTCGCCTTACAAGAAACACACTCTGCTTTTGAGAAAAGACCACTCTTCTACTCTACTGTGTTTCCTATGGGGTCCGAACAGTGAGATTGCTCAGAACAAAAGAACTGCGCTTCCTACACACACGGGCCATATCTAGTTCAACTCTGCTTAGGAAACTGAAAAGAACAGTAGATCCTCTTCAGTCCAATACGCTGTACATGCTGGGTACAGACGCGAGTGCTATTTGCACTGTGTATGGCAATGGGAGTGCAATAGTGACTCTTCTTACCAGAAAAAAACTCTTGCTCGTAGGACCAGAAACTGCATGTGATTCAACTCCATTTAGGACTGGGAAACAAACGCTAGCTTGCCTTACAAGAAACACACCCTGCTTTTGAGAAAAGAACTCTCTTCTACTCTACT
Source organism: Peromyscus eremicus (assembly GCF_949786415.1). Lineage (NCBI taxonomy): Eukaryota > Metazoa > Chordata > Mammalia > Rodentia > Cricetidae > Peromyscus > Peromyscus eremicus. Next base: position 29,843 of record NW_026737402.1, on the reverse strand, counting down.
GTGTTTCCTATGGGGTCCAAACAGTGAGCTTGCTCAGAACAAAAGAATTGTGTTTCCTACACACACGGGCCATATCTAGTTCAACTCTGCTTAGGAAACTGACAAGAACAGTAGCTCCTCTTCAGTCCAATACACTGTACTTGCTGGGAACAGACGCGAGTGCTATTTGCACTGTGTATGGCAATTGGAGCGCAATAGTGACTTTCCTTACCAGAAAACAACTCTTGCTCATAGGAACGGAAACTGCATGTGATTCAACTCCACTTAGGACTGGGAAACAAACGCTAGCTCGCCTTACAAGACACACACTCTGCTTTTGAGAAAAGAGCACTCTTCTACTCTACTGTGTTTCCTATAGGGCCAGAACAGTGAGCTAGCTCAGAAAAAAAGAACTGTGCTTCCTACACACACGGGCCATATCTAGTTCAATTCTGCTTAGAAAACTGACAAGAACAGTAGATCCTCTTCAGTCCAATACACTGTACATGCTGGGTACAGAAGCCAGAGCTATTTGCACTGTGTGGAAATGGGAGCGCAATAGTGACTCTTCTTACCAGAAAACAACTCTTGCTCGTATGACCAGAAACTGCATGTGATTCAACTCCATTTAGGACTGGGAAACAAACGCTAGCTCGCCTTACAAGAAACACACTCTGCTTTTGAGAAAAGAGCACTCTTCTACTCTACTGTGTTTCCTTTGGGGTCCAAACAGTGAGCTTGCTCAGAACAAAAGAACTGTGCTTCCTACACACACGGGCCATATCTAGTTCAGTTCTGCTTAGGAAACTGACAAGAACAGTAGATCCTCTTCAGTCCAATACACTGTACTTGCTGGGAACAGACGCGAGTGCTATTTGCACTGTGTATGGCAATGGGAGCGCAATAGTGACTTTCCTTACCAGAAAACAACTCTTGCTCCTAAGAACGGAAACTGCATGTGATTCAACTCCATTTAGGACTGCGAAACAAACGCTAGCTCGCCTTACAATAAACAAACTCCGCTTTTGTGGAAAGAGCACTCTTCTACTCTACTGTTTTTCCTATAGGGCTAGAACAGTGAGCTTGCTGAGTACAAAAGAACTGTGCTTCCTACACACACGGGCCATATCTAGTTCAACTCTGCTTAGGAAAATGACAAGAACAGTAGCTCCTCTTCAGTCCAATACACTGTACATGCTGGGAACAGAGGCCAGTGCTATTTGCCTGAGTATGACAATGGGAGCACAATAGTGACTCTTAATGCCAGAAAAATTTCTTGCTCGTAGGACCAGAAACTGCATGTGATTCAACTCCATTTAGGACTGGGAAACAAACGCTAGCTCGCCTTACAAGAAACACACTCTGCTTTTGAGAAAAGAGCACTCTTCTACTCTACTGTGTTTCCTATGGGTTCCGAACGGTGAGCTTGCTCAGAACAAAAGAACTGTGCTTCCTACACACACGGCCATATCTAGTTCAACTCTGCTTAGGAAACTGACAAGAACAGTAGCTCTTCTTCAGTCCAATACACTGTATATGCTGGGAACAAACGCCAGTGCTATTTGCCCTGTGTATGACAGTGGGAGCGCAATAGTGACTCTTCTTACCAGAAAACAACTCTTGCTCATAGGACCAGAATATGCATGTGATTCAACTCCCATTTAGGACTGGGAAACAAAAGCTAGCTCGCCTTACAGGAAACACACTCTGTTTTGAGAAAAGAGCACTCTTCTACTCTACTTTGTTTCCTATGGGGTCCAAACAGTGAGCTTGCTCAGAACAAAAGAACTGTGCTTCCTACACACGGGCCATAACTAGTTCAATTCTGCTTAGGAAACTGACAAGAACAGTAGCTCCTCTTCAGTCTAATACACTGTACTTGCTGGGAACAGACGCGAGTGCTATTTGCACTATGTACGGCAATGGGAGCCCAATAGTGACTTTCCTTACCAGAAAACAACTCTTGCTCGTAGGAACGGAAACTGCATGTGATTCAACTCCATTTAGGACTGGGAAACAAACGCTAGCTCGCCTTACAAGTAACACACTCTGCTTTTGAGGAAAGAGCACTCTTCTACTCTACTGTGTTTCCTATAAGGCCAGAACAGTGAGCTTGCTGAGTACAAAAGAACTGTGCTTCCTACACACATGGTCCATATCTAGTTCAACTCTGCTTAGGAAACTGACAAGAATAGTAGATCCATTTCAGTCCAATACACTGTACATGCTGGGAACAGAGGCCTGTGCTATTTGCCCTGTGTATGACAATGGGAGCGCAATAGTGACTCTTATTACCAGAAAAAACTCTTGCTCGTAGGACCAGAAACTGGATGTGAATCAACTCCATTTAGAACTGGGGAACAAACGATAGCTCTCCTTACAAGAAACACACTCTGCTTTTGAGAAAAGAGCACTCTTCTACTCTACTGTGTTTCCTATAGGGCTAGAAAAGTGAGCTTGCTCAGAACAAAAGAAATGTGCTTCCTACACACACGGGCCATATCTAGTTCAATTCTGCTTAGGAAACTGACAAGAACAGTAGATCCTCTTCAGTCCAATACACTGTACATGCTGGGTACAGACGCCAGTGCTATTTGCACTGTGTATGGCAATGGGAGCGCAATAGTGACTCTTCTTACCAGAAAACATCTCTTGCTCATAGGACCAGAAACTGCATGTGATTCAACTCCATTTAGGACTGAGAAACAAACGCTAGCTCGCCTTACAAGAAACACACTCTGCTTTTGAGAAAAGAGCACTCTTCTACTGTACTGTGTTTCCTATGGGGTCCAAACAGTGAGCTTGCTCTGAACAAAAGAACTGTGCTTGCTACACACACGGGCCATATTTAATTTAATTCTGCTTAGGAAACTGACAAGAACAGTAGCTCCTCTTCAGTCCAAAACACTGTACTTGCTGGGAACAGACGCGAGTGCTCTTTGCACTGTATGTGGCAATGGGAGCGCAAGAGTGACTTTCCTTACCAGAAAAAAACTCTTGCTCGTAGGAACGGAAATTGCATGTGATTCAACTCCATTTAGGACTGTGAAACAAACGCTAGCTCGCCTTAAAAAAAAACACTCTGCTTTTGAGGAAAGAGCACTCTTCTACTCTACTGTGTTTCCTATAGGGCCGGAACAGTGAGCTTGCTGAGTACAAAAGAACTGTGCTTCCTACACACTTGGGCCATATCTAGTTCAACTCTGCTTCGGAACTTGACAAGAACAGTAGATCCTCTTCAGTCCAATACACAGTACATCCATGAGTATGACAATGGGAGCGCAATAGTGACTCTTATTACCAGAAAAAACTCTTGTTCGTAGGAACAGAAACTGCATGTGATTCAACTCCATTTAGGACTGGGAAACAAACGCTAGCTCGCCTTACAAGAAACACACTCTGCTTTTGAGAAAAGAGCACTCTTCTACTCTACTGTGTTTCCTATGGGGTCCAAACAGTGAGCTTTCTCAGAACAAAAGAACTGTGTTTCCTACACACACGGGCCATATCTTGTTCAATTCTGCTTAGGAAACTGACAAGAAGAGTAGCTCCTCTTCAGTCCAATACACTGTACTTGCTGGGAACAGACGCGAGTGCTATTTGCACTGTGTATGGCAATGGGAGCACAATAGTGACTTTCCTTACCAGAAAACAACTCTTGCTCGTAGGACCAGAAACTGCATGTGTATTTCAACTCCATTTAGGACTGGGAAACAAACGCTAGCTCGCCTTACAAGAAACACACTCTGCTTTTGAGAAAAATGCACTCTTCTACTCTACTGTGTTTTCTATGGGGTTCGAAATGTGAGCTTGCTCAGAATAAAAGAACTGTGCTTCCTACACACACGGGCCATAACTAGTTCAATTCTGCTTAGGAAACTGACAAGAACAGTAACTCCTCTTCAGTCCAATACACTGTACTTGCTGGGAACAGACGCGAGGGCTATTTGCATTGTGTATGGCAAAGGGAGAGCAATAGTGACTCTTCTAACCAGAAAACATCTCTTACTGGTAGGACCAGAAACTGCATGTGTATTTCAACTCGATTTATTACTGGGAAACAAATGCTAGCTCGCCTTACAAGAAACACACTCTGCTTTTGAGAAAAGAGCACTCTTCCCTCTACTGTGTTTCCTATGGGGTTCGAACAGTGAGCTTGCTCAGAACAAAAGAACTGTCCTTCCTACACACACAGGCCATATCTAGTTCAACTCTGCTTAGGAAACTGACAAGAACAGTAGATCCTCTTCATTCCAATACACTGCACATGCTGGATACAGACGCCAGTGCTACCTGCACTGTGTATGGCAATGGGAGCGCAATAGTGACTCTTATTACCAGAAAACAACCCTTGCTCGTAGGACTAGAAACTGCATGTGATTCAACTCCTTTAAGACTGGGAATCAAACACTAGCTCGCCTTACAAGAAACACACTCTGCTTTTGAGAAAAGAGCACTCTTCTACTCTACTGTGTTTCCTATGGGGTCCAAACAGTGAGCTTGCTCAGAACAAAAGAACTGTGCTTCCTACACACACAGGCCATATCTAGTTCAATTCTGCTTAGGAAACTGACAAGAACAATAGCTCCTCTTTAGTCCAATACACTGTACATGCTGGGAACAGAGGCCAGTGCTATTTGCCTGAGTATGACAATGGGAGCACAATAGTGACTCTTATTACCAGAAAAATTTCTTGCTCGTAGGTCCAGAAACTGCATGTGATTCAACTCCATTTAGGACTGGGAAACAAACGCTGGCTCGCCTTACAAGAAACACACTCTGCTCTTGAGAAAAGAGCACTCGTCTACTCTACTGTGTTTCCTATGGGGTCCAAACAGTGAGCTTGCTCAGAACAAAAGAACTGTGCTTCCTACACACACGGGCCATATCTAGTTCAATTCTTCTTAGGAACCTGACAAGAACAGTAGCTCCTCTTCAGTCCAATACACTGTACTTGCTGGGAACAGACGCGAGGGCTATTTGCACTGTGTATGGCAAAGGGAGCACAATAGTGACTCTTCAAAACCAGAAAAGAACTCTTGCTCGTAAGACCAGAAACTGCATGTGTATTTCAACTCCATTTAGGACTGGATAACAAACGCTAGCTCGCCTTAAAAGAAACACACTCTGCTTTTGAGAAAAATGCACTCTTCTACTCTACTGTGTTTCCTATGGGGTCCGAACAGTGAGCTTGCTCAGAACAAAAGAACTGTGCTTCCTACACACACGGGCCATATCTAGTTCAACTCTGCTTAGAAAACTGAAAAGAACAGTAGATCCTCTTCAGTCCAATACGCTGTACATGCTGGGTACAGACTCCAGTGCTATTTGCACTGTGTATGGCAATGGGAGCGCAATAGTGACTCTTCTTACCAGAAAACAACTCTTGCTTGTAGGACCAGAAACTGCATGTGATTCAACTCCATTTAGGACTGGGAAAAAAACGCTAGCTTGCCTTACAAGAAACACACCCTGCTTTTGAGAAAAGAACACTCTTCTACTCTACTGTGTTTCCTATGGGGTCCAAACAGTGAGCTTGCTCAGAATAAAAGAATTGTGTTTCCTACACACACGGGCCATATCTAGTTCAACTCTGCTTAGGAAACTGACAAGAACAGTAGCTCCTCTTCAGTCCAATACACTGTACTTGCTGGGAACAGACGCGAGTGCTATTTGCACTGTGTATGGCAATGGGAGCGCAATAGTGACTTTCCTTACCAGAAAACAACTCTTGCTCATAGGAACGGAAACTGCATGTGATTCAACTCCACTTAGGACTGGGAAACAAACGCTAGCTCGCCTTACAAGTAACACACTCTGCTTTTGAGGAAAGAGCACTCTTCTACTCTACTGTGTTTCCTATAAGGCCAGAACAGTGAGCTTGCTGAGTACAAAAGAACTGTGCTTCCTACACACATGGTCCATATCTAGTTCAACTCTGCTTAGGAAACTGACAAGAATAGTAGATCCATTTCAGTCCAATACACTGTACATGCTGGGAACAGAGGCCTGTGCTATTTGCCCTGTGTATGACCATGGGAGCGCAATAGTGACTCTTATTACCAGAATAAACTCTTGCTCGTAGGACCAGAAACTGGATGTGATTCAACTCCATTTAGGACTGGGAAACAAACGCTAGCCTGCCTTACAAGAAACACACTCTGCTTTTGAGGAAAGAGCACTCTTCTACTCTACTGTGTTTCCTATAGGGCCGGAACAGTGAGCTTGCTGAGTACAAAAGAACTGTGCTTCCTACACACTTGGGCCATATCTAGTTCAACTCTGCTTCGGAACTTGACAAGAACAGTAGATCCTCTTCAGTCCAATACACAGTACATCCATGAGTATGACAATGGGAGCGCAATAGTGACTCTTATTACCAGAAAAAACTCTTGTTCGTAGGAACAGAAACTGCATGTGATTCAACTCCATTTAGGACTGGCAAACAAACGCTAGCTCGCCTTACAAGAAACACACTCTGCTTTTGAGGAAAGAGCACTCTTCTACTCTACTGTGTTTCCTATGGGGTCCAAACAGTGAGCTTGCTCAGAACAAAAGAACTGTGTTTCCTACACACACGGGCCATATCTTGTTCAATTCTGCTTAGGAAACTGACAAGAAGAGTAGCTCCTCTTCAGTCCAATACACTGTACTTGCTGGGAACAGACGCGAGTGCTATTTGCACTGTGTATGGCAATGGGAGCACAATAGTGACTTTCCTTACCAGAAAACAACTCTTGCTCGTAGGACCAGAAACTGCATGTGTATTTCAACTCCATTTAGGACTGGGAAACAAACGCTAGCTCGCCTTACAAGAAACACACTCTGCTTTTGAGAAAAATGCACTCTTCTACTCTACTGTGTTTTCTATGGGGTTCGAAATGTGAGCTTGCTCAGAATAAAAGAACTGTGCTTCCTACACACACGGGCCATAACTAGTTCAATTCTGCTTAGGAAACTGACAAGAACAGTAACTCCTCTTCAGTCCAATACACTGTACTTGCTGGGAACAGACGCGAGGGCTATTTGCATTGTGTATGGCAAAGGGAGAGCAATAGTGACTCTTCTAACCAGAAAACATCTCTTACTGGTAGGACCAGAAACTGCATGTGTATTTCAACTCGATTTATTACTGGGAAACAAATGCTAGCTCGCCTTACAAGAAACACACTCTGCTTTTGAGAAAAGAGCACTCTTCCCTCTACTGTGTTTCCTATGGGGTTCGAACAGTGAGCTTGCTCAGAACAAAAGAACTGTCCTTCCTACACACACAGGCCATATCTAGTTCAACTCTGCTTAGGAAACTGACAAGAACAGTAGATCCTCTTCATTCCAATACACTGCACATGCTGGATACAGACGCCAGTGCTACCTGCACTGTGTATGGCAATGGGAGCGCAATAGTGACTCTTATTACCAGAAAACAACCCTTGCTCGTAGGACTAGAAACTGCATGTGATTCAACTCCTTTAAGACTGGGAATCAAACACTAGCTCGCCTTACAAGAAACACACTCTGCTTTTGAGAAAAGAGCACTCTTCTACTCTACTGTGTTTCCTATGGGGTCCAAACAGTGAGCTTGCTCAGAACAAAAGAACTGTGCTTCCTACACACACAGGCCATATCTAGTTCAATTCTGCTTAGGAAACTGACAAGAACAATAGCTCCTCTTTAGTCCAATACACTGTACATGCTGGGAACAGAGGCCAGTGCTATTTGCCTGAGTATGACAATGGGAGCACAATAGTGACTCTTATTACCAGAAAAATTTCTTGCTCGTAGGTCCAGAAACTGCATGTGATTCAACTCCATTTAGGACTGGGAAACAAACGCTAGCTCGCCTTACAAGAAACACACTCTGCTTTTGAGAAAAGAGCACTCTTCTACTCTACTGTGTTTCCTATGGGGTCCAAACAGTGAGCTTGCTCAGAACAAAAGAACTGTGCTTCCTACACACACGGGCCATATCTAGTTCAATTCTTCTTAGGAAACTGACAAGAACAGTAGCTCCTCTTCAGTACAATACACTGTACTTGCTGGGAACAGACGCGAGTGCTATTTGCACTGTGTATGGCAATGGGAGCGCAATAGTGACTTTCCTTACCAGAAAACAACTCTTGCTCGTAGGAACAGAAACTGCATGTGATTCAACTCCATTTATGACTGCGAAACAAACGCTAGCTCGCCTTACAAAAACACACTCTGCTTTTGAGGAAAAGCACTCTTCTACTCTATTGTGTTTCCTATAGGGCCAGAAAAGTGAGCTTGCTGAGTACAAATGAACTGTGCTTCCTACACACACGGGCCATATCTAGTTCAACTCTGCTTAGGAACCTGACAAGAACAGTAGCTCCTCTTCAGTCCAATACACTGTACTTGCTGGGAACAGACGCGAGGGCTATTTGCACTGTGTATGGCAAAGGGAGCACAATAGTGACTCTTCAAAACCAGAAAAGAACTCTTGCTCGTAAGACCAGAAACTGCATGTGTATTTCAACTCCATTTAGGACTGGATAACAAACGCTAGCTCGCCTTAAAAGAAACACACTCTGCTTTTGAGAAAAATGCACTCTTCTACTCTACTGTGTTTCCTATGGGGTCCGAACAGTGAGCTTGCTCAGAACAAAAGAACTGTGCTTCCTACACACACGGGCCATATCTAGTTCAACTCTGCTTAGAAAACTGAAAAGAACAGTAGATCCTCTTCAGTCCAATACGCTGTACATGCTGGGTACAGACTCCAGTGCTATTTGCACTGTGTATGGCAATGGGAGCGCAATAGTGACTCTTCTTACCAGAAAACAACTCTTGCTCGTAGGACCAGAAACTGCATGTGATTCAACTCCATTTAGGACTGGGAAACAAACGCTAGCTTGCCTTACAAGAAACACACCCTGCTTTTGAGAAAAGAACACTCTTCTACTCTACTGTGTTTCCTATGGGGTCCAAACAGTGAGCTTGCTCAGAACAAAAGAATTGTGTTTCCTACACACACGGGCCATATCTAGTTCAACTCTGCTTAGGAAACTGACAAGAACAGTAGCTCCTCTTCAGTCCAATACACTGTACTTGCTGGGAACAGACGCGAGTGCTATTTGCACTGTGTATGGCAATGGGAGCGCAATAGTGACTTTCCTTACCAGAAAACAACTCTTGCTCATAGGAACGGAAACTGCATGTGATTCAACTCCACTTAGGACTGGGAAACAAACGCTAGCTCGCCTTACAAGAAACACACTCTGCTTTTGAGAAAAGAGCACTCTTCTACTCTACTGTGTTTCCTATAGGGCCAGAACAGTGAGCTAGCTCAGAAAAAAAGAACTGTGCTTCCTACACACACGGGCCATATCTAGTTCAATTCTGCTTAGAAAACTGACAAGAACAGTAGATCCTCTTCAGTCCAATACACTGTACATGCTGGGTACAGAAGCCAGAGCTATTTGCACTGTGTATGGAAATGGGAGCGCAATAGTGACTCTTCTTACCAGAAAACAACTCTTGCTCGTATGACCAGAAACTGCATGTGATTCAACTCCATTTAGGACTGGGAAACAAACGCTAGCTCGCCTTACAAGAAACACACTCTGCTTTTGAGAAAAGAGCACTCTTCTACTCTACTGTGTTTCCTTTGGGGTCCAAACAGTGAGCTTGCTCAGAACAAAAGAACTGTGCTTCCTACACACACGGGCCATATCTAGTTCAGTTCTGCTTAGGAAACTGACAAGAACAGTAGATCCTCTTCAGTCCAATACACTGTACTTGCTGGGAACAGACGCGAGTGCTATTTGCACTGTGTATGGCAATGGGAGCGCAATAGTGACTTTCCTTACCAGAAAACAACTCTTGCTCCTATGAACGGAAACTGCATGTGATTCAGCTCCATTTAGGACTGCGAAACAAACGCTAGCTCGCCTTACAATAAACAAACTCCGCTTTTGTGGAAAGAGCACTCTTCTACTCTACTGTTTTTCCTATAGGGCTAGAACAGTGAGCTTGCTGAGTACAAAAGAACTGTGCTTCCTACACACACGGGCCATATCTAGTTCAACTCTGCTTAGGAAAATGACAAGAACAGTAGCTCCTCTTCAGTCCAATACACTGTACATGCTGGGAACAGAGGCCAGTGCTATTTGCCTGAGTATGACAATGGGAGCACAATAGTGACTCTTAATGCCAGAAAAATTTCTTGCTCGTAGGACCAGAAACTGCATGTGATTCAACTCCATTTAGGACTGGGAAACAAACGCTAGCTCGCCTTACAAGAAACACACTCTGCTTTTGAGAAAAGAGCACTCTTCTACTCTACTGTGTTTCCTATGGGTTCCGAACAGTGAGCTTGCTCAGAACAAAAGAACTGTGCTTCCTACACACACGGCCATATCTAGTTCAACTCTGCTTAGGAAACTGACAAGAACAGTAGCTCTTCTTCAGTCCAATACACTGTACATGCTGGGAACAAACGCCAGTGCTATTTGCCCTGTGTATGACAGTGGGAGCGCAATAGTGACTCTTCTTACCAGAAAACAACTCTTGCTCATAGGACCAGAATATGCATGTGATTCAACTCCCATTTAGGACTGGGAAACAAAAGCTAGCTCGCCTTACAGGAAACACACTCTGTTTTGAGAAAAGAGCACTCTTCTACTCTACTTTGTTTCCTATGGGGTCCAAACAGTGAGCTTGCTCAGAACAAAAGAACTGTGCTTCCTACACACGGGCCATAACTAGTTCAATTCTGCTTAGGAAACTGACAAGAACAGTAGCTCCTCTTCAGTCTAATACACTGTACTTGCTGGGAACAGACGCGAGTGCTATTTGCACTATGTACGGCAATGGGAGCCCAATAGTGACTTTCCTTACCAGAAAACAACTCTTGCTCGTAGGAACGGAAACTGCATGTGATTCAACTCCATTTAGGACTGGGAAACAAACGCTAGCTCGCCTTACAAGTAACACACTCTGCTTTTGAGGAAAGAGCACTCTTCTACTCTACTGTGTTTCCTATAAGGCCAGAACAGTGAGCTTGCTGAGTACAAAAGAACTGTGCTTCCTACACACATGGTCCATATCTAGTTCAACTCTGCTTAGGAAACTGACAAGAATAGTAGATCCATTTCAGTCCAATACACTGTACATGCTGGGAACAGAGGCCTGTGCTATTTGCCCTGTGTATGACAATGGGAGCGCAATAGTGACTCTTATTACCAGAAAAAACTCTTGCTCGTAGGACCAGAAACTGGATGTGAATCAACTCCATTTAGAACTGGGGAACAAACGATAGCTCTCCCTACAAGAAACACACTCTGCTTTTGAGAAAAGAGCACTCTTCTACTCTACTGTGTTTCCTATAGGGCTAGAACAGTGAGCTTGCTCAGAACAAAAGAAATGTGCTTCCTACACACACGGGCCATATCTAGTTCAATTCTGCTTAGGAAACTGACAAGAACAGTAGATCCTCTTCAGTCCAATACACTGTACATGCTGGGTACAGACGCCAGTGCTATTTGCACTGTGTATGGCAATGGGAGCGCAATAGTGACTCTTCTTACCAGAAAACATCTCTTGCTCATAGGACCAGAAACTGCATGTGATTCAACTCCATTTAGGACTGAGAAACAAACGCTAGCTCGCCTTACAAGAAACACACTCTGCTTTTGAGAAAAGAGCACTCTTCTACTGTACTGTGTTTCCTATGGGGTCCAAACAGTGAGCTTGCTCTGAACAAAAGAACTGTGCTTGCTACACACACGGGCCATATTTAATTTAATTCTGCTTAGGAAACTGACAAGAACAGTAGCTCCTCTTCAGTCCAAAACACTGTACTTGCTGGGAACAGACGCGAGTGCTCTTTGCACTGTATGTGGCAATGGGAGCGCAAGAGTGACTTTCCTTACCAGAAAAAAACTCTTGCTCGTAGGAACGGAAATTGCATGTGATTCAACTCCATTTAGGACTGTGAAACAAACGCTAGCTCGCCTTAAAAAAAAACACTCTGCTTTTGAGGAAAGAGCACTCTTCTACTCTACTGTGTTTCCTACAGGGCCAGAACAGTGAGCTTGCTGAGTACAAAAGAACTGTGCTTCCTACACACATGGGCCATATCTAGTTCAACTCTGCTTAGGAACCTGACAAGAACAGTAGCTCCTCTTCAGTCCAATAAACTGTACATGCTGGGAACAGAGGCCAGTGCTATTTGCCCTGAGTATGACAATTGGAGTACAATAGTGACTCCTATTACCAGAAAAAACTCTTGATCATAGGACCAGAAACTGCATGTGATTCAACTCCATTTAGGACTGGAAAACAAACGCTAGCTCTCCTTACAAGAAACACACTCTGCTTTTGAGAAAAGAGCACTCTTCTACTCTACTGTGTTTCCTATGGGGTCCAAACTGTGAGCTTGCTCAGAACAAAAGAACTGGACTTCCTACACACACGGGCCATATCTAGTTCAATTCTGCTTAGGAAACTGACAAGAACAGTAGCTCCTCTTCAGTCCAATACACTGTACTTGCTGGGAACAGAAGCGAGTGCTATTTGCACTGTGTACGGCAATGGGAGCCCAATAGTGACTTTCCTTACCAGAAAACAACTCTTGATCGTAGGAACGGAAACTTTATGTGATTCAACTCCATTTAGGACTGGGAAACAAACGCTAGCTCGCCTTACAAGTAACACACTCTGCTTTTGAGGAAAGAGCACTCTTCTACTCTACTGTGTTTCCTATGGGGTCCGAACAGTGAGATTGCTCAGAACAAAAGAACTGCGCTTCCTACACACACGGGCCATATCTAGTTCAACTCTGCTTAGGAAACTGAAAAGAACAGTAGATCCTCTTCAGTCCAATACGCTGTACATGCTGGGTACAGACGCGAGTGCTATTTGCACTGTGTATGGCAATGGGAGTGCAATAGTGACTCTTCTTACCAGAAAAAAACTCTTGCTCGTAGGACCAGAAACTGCATGTGATTCAACTCCATTTAGGACTGGGAAACAAACGCTAGCTTGCCTTACAAGAAACACACCCTGCTTTTGAGAAAAGAACACTCTTCTACTCTACTGTGTTTCCTATGGGGTCCAAACAGTGAGCTTGCTCAGAACAAAAGAATTGTGTTTCCTACACACACGGGCCATATCTAGTTCAACTCTGCTTAGGAAACTGACAAGAACAGTAGCTCCTCTTCAGTCCAATACACTGTACTTGCTGGGAACAGACGCGAGTGCTATTTGCACTGTGTATGGCAATGGGAGCGCAATAGTGACTTTCCTTACCAGAAAACAACTCTTGCTCATAGGAACGGAAACTGCATGTGATTCAACTCCACTTAGGACTGGGAAACAAACGCTAGCTCGCCTTACAAGAAACACACTCTGCTTTTGAGAAAAGAGCACTCTTCTACTCTACTGTGTTTCCTATAGGGCCAGAACAGTGAGCTAGCTCAGAAAAAAAGAACTGTGCTTCCTACACACACGGGCCATATCTAGTTCAATTCTGCTTAGAAAACTGACAAGAACAGTAGATCCTCTTCAGTCCAATACACTGTACATGCTGGGTACAGAAGCCAGAGCTATTTGCACTGTGTATGGAAATGGGAGCGCAATAGTGACTCTTCTTACCAGAAAACAACTCTTGCTCGTATGACCAGAAACTGCATGTGATTCAACTCCATTTAGGACTGGGAAACAAACGCTAGCTCGCCTTAAAAGAAACACACTCTGCTTTTGAGAAAAGAGCACTCTTCTACTCTACTGTGTTTCCTTTGGGGTCCAAACAGTGAGCTTGCTCAGAACAAAAGAACTGTGCTTCCTACACACACGGGCCATATCTAGTTCAGTTCTGCTTAGGAAACTGACAAGAACAGTAGATCCTCTTCAGTCCAATACACTGTACTTGCTGGGAACAGACGCGAGTGCTATTTGCACTGTGTATGGCAATGGGAGCGCAATAGTGACTTTCCTTACCAGAAAACAACTCTTGCTCCTAAGAACGGAAACTGCATGTGATTCAACTCCATTTAGGACTGCGAAACAAACGCTAGCTCGCCTTACAATAAACAAACTCCGCTTTTGTGGAAAGAGCACTCTTCTACTCTACTGTTTTTCCTATAGGGCTAGAACAGTGAGCTTGCTGAGTACAAAAGAACTGTGCTTCCTACACACACGGGCCATATCTAGTTCAACTCTGCTTAGGAAAATGACAAGAACAGTAGCTCCTCTTCAGTCCAATACACTGTACATGCTGGGAACAGAGGCCAGTGCTATTTGCCTGAGTATGACAATGGGAGCACAATAGTGACTCTTAATGCCAGAAAAATTTCTTGCTCGTAGGACCAGAAACTGCATGTGATTCAACTCCATTTAGGACTGGGAAACAAACGCTAGCTCGCCTTACAAGAAACACACTCTGCTTTTGAGAAAAGAGCACTCTTCTACTCTACTGTGTTTCCTATGGGTTCCGAACAGTGAGCTTGCTCAGAACAAAAGAACTGTGCTTCCTACACACACGGCCATATCTAGTTCAACTCTGCTTAGGAAACTGACAAGAACAGTAGCTCTTCTTCAGTCCAATACACTGTACATGCTGGGAACAAACGCCAGTGCTATTTGCCCTGTGTATGACAGTGGGAGCGCAATAGTGACTCTTCTTACCAGAAAACAACTCTTGCTCATAGGACCAGAATATGCATGTGATTCAACTCCCATTTAGGACTGGGAAACAAAAGCTAGCTCGCCTTACAGGAAACACACTCTGTTTTGAGAAAAGAGCACTCTTCTACTCTACTTTGTTTCCTATGGGGTCCAAACAGTGAGCTTGCTCAGAACAAAAGAACTGTGCTTCCTACACACGGGCCATAACTAGTTCAATTCTGCTTAGGAAACTGACAAGAACAGTAGCTCCTCTTCAGTCTAATACACTGTACTTGCTGGGAACAGACGCGAGTGCTATTTGCACTATGTACGGCAATGGGAGCCCAATAGTGACTTTCCTTACCAGAAAACAACTCTTGCTCGTAGGAACGGAAACTGCATGTGATTCAACTCCATTTAGGACTGGGAAACAAACGCTAGCTCGCCTTACAAGTAACACACTCTGCTTTTGAGGAAAGAGCACTCTTCTACTCTACTGTGTTTCCTATAAGGCCAGAACAGTGAGCTTGCTGAGTACAAAAGAACTGTGCTTCCTACACACATGGTCCATATCTAGTTCAACTCTGCTTAGGAAACTGACAAGAATAGTAGATCCATTTCAGTCCAATACACTGTACATGCTGGGAACAGAGGCCTGTGCTATTTGCCCTGTGTATGACAATGGGAGCGCAATAGTGACTCTTATTACCAGAAAAAACTCTTGCTCGTAGGACCAGAAACTGGATGTGAATCAACTCCATTTAGAACTGGGGAACAAACGATAGCTCTCTTTACAAGAAACACACTCTGCTTTTGAGAAAAGAGCACTCTTCTACTCTACTGTGTTTCCTATAGGGCTAGAACAGTGAGCTTGCTCAGAACAAAAGAAATGTGCTTCCTACACACACGGGCCATATCTAGTTCAATTCTGCTTAGGAAACTGACAAGAACAGTAGATCCTCTTCAGTCCAATACACTGTACATGCTGGGTACAGACGCCAGTGCTATTTGCACTGTGTATGGCAATGGGAGCGCAATAGTGACTCTTCTTACCAGAAAACATCTCTTGCTCATAGGACCAGAAACTGCATGTGATTCAACTCCATTTAGGACTGAGAAACAAACGCTAGCTCGCCTTACAAGAAACACACTCTGCTTTTGAGAAAAGAGCACTCTTCTACTGTACTGTGTTTCCTATGGGGTCCAAACAGTGAGCTTGCTCTGAACAAAAGAACTGTGCTTGCTACACACACGGGCCATATTTAATTTAATTCTGCTTAGGAAACTGACAAGAACAGTAGCTCCTCTTCAGTCCAAAACACTGTACTTGCTGGGAACAGACGCGAGTGCTCTTTGCACTGTATGTGGCAATGGGAGCGCAAGAGTGACTTTCCTTACCAGAAAAAAACTCTTGCTCGTAGGAACGGAAATTGCATGTGATTCAACTCCATTTAGGACTGTGAAACAAACGCTAGCTCGCCTTAAAAAAAACCACTCTGCTTTTGAGGAAAGAGCACTCTTCTACTCTACTGTGTTTCCTACAGGGCCAGAACAGTGAGCTTGCAGAGTAAAAAAGAACTGTGCTTCCTACACACATGGGCCATATCTAGTTCAACTCTGCTTAGGAACCTGACAAGAACAGTAGCTCCTCTTCAGTCCAATAAACTGTACATGCTGGGAACAGAGGCCAGTGCTATTTGCCCTGAGTATGACAATTGGAGTACAATAGTGACTCCTATTACCAGAAAAAACTCTTGATCATAGGACCAGAAACTGCATGTGATTCAACTCCATTTAGGACTGGAAAACAAACGCTAGCTCTCCTTACAAGAAACACACTCTGCTTTTGAGAAAAGAGCACTCTTCTACTCTACTGTGTTTCCTATGGGGTCCAAACTGTGAGCTTGCTCAGAACAAAAGAACTGGACTTCCTACACACACGGGCCATATCTAGTTCAATTCTGCTTAGGAAACTGACAAGAACAGTAGCTCCTCTTCAGTCCAATACACTGTACTTGCTGGGAACAGAAGCGAGTGCTATTTGCACTGTGTACGGCAATGGGAGCCCAATAGTGACTTTCCTTACCAGAAAACAACTCTTGATCGTAGGAACGGAAACTTTATGTGATTCAACTCCATTTAGGACTGGGAAACAAACGCTAGCTCGCCTTACAAGTAACACACTCTGCTTTTGAGGAAAGAGCACTCTTCTACTCTACTGTGTTTCCTATGGGGTCCGAACAGTGAGATTGCTCAGAACAAAAGAACTGCGCTTCCTACACACACGGGCCATATCTAGTTCAACTCTGCTTAGGAAACTGAAAAGAACAGTAGATCCTCTTCAGTCCAATACGCTGTACATGCTGGGTACAGACGCGAGTGCTATTTGCACTGTGTATGGCAATGGGAGTGCAATAGTGACTCTTCTTACCAGAAAAAAACTCTTGCTCGTAGGACCAGAAACTGCATGTGATTCAACTCCATTTAGGACTGGGAAACAAACGCTAGCTTGCCTTACAAGAAACACACCCTGCTTTTGAGAAAAGAACACTCTTCTACTCTACTGTGTTTCCTATGGGGTCCAAACAGTGAGCTTGCTCAGAACAAAAGAATTGTGTTTCCTACACACACGGGCCATATCTAGTTCAACTCTGCTTAGGAAACTGACAAGAACAGTAGCTCCTCTTCAGTCCAATACACTGTACTTGCTGGGAACAGACGCGAGTGCTATTTGCACTGTGTATGGCAATGGGAGCGCAATAGTGACTTTCCTTACCAGAAAACAACTCTTGATCATAGGAACGGAAACTGCATGTGATTCAACTCCACTTAGGACTGGGAAACAAACGCTAGCTCGCCTTACAAGAAACACACTCTGCTTTTGAGAAAAGAGCACTCTTCTACTCTACTGTGTTTCCTATAGGGCCAGAACAGTGAGCTAGCTCAGAAAAAAAGAACTGTGCTTCCTACACACACGGGCCATATCTAGTTCAATTCTGCTTAGAAAACTGACAAGAACAGTAGATCCTCTTCAGTCCAATACACTGTACATGCTGGGTACAGAAGCCAGAGCTATTTGCACTGTGTATGGAAATGGGAGCGCAATAGTGACTCTTCTTACCAGAAAACAACTCTTCCTCGTATGACCAGAAACTGCATGTGATTCAACTCCATTTAGGACTGGGAAACAAACGCTAGCTCGCCTTACAAGAAACACACTCTGCTTTTGAGAAAAGAGCACTCTTCTACTCTACTGTGTTTCCTTTGGGGTCCAAACAGTGAGCTTGCTCAGAACAAAAGAACTGTGCTTCCTACACACACGGGCCATATCTAGTTCAGTTCTGCTTAGGAAACTGACAAGAACAGTAGATCCTCTTCAGTCCAATACACTGTACTTGCTGGGAACAGACGCGAGTGCTATTTGCACTGTGTATGGCAATGGGAGCGCAATAGTGACTTTCCTTACCAGAAAACAACTCTTGCTCCTAAGAACGGAAACTGCATGTGATTCAACTCCATTTAGGACTGCGAAACAAACGCTAGCTCGCCTTACAATAAACAAACTCCGCTTTTGTGGAAAGAGCACTCTTCTACTCTACTGTTTTTCCTATAGGGCTAGAACAGTGAGCTTGCTGAGTACAAAAGAACTGTGCTTCCTACACACACGGGTCATATCTAGTTCAACTCTGCTTAGGAAAATGACAAGAACAGTAGCTCCTCTTCAGTCCAATACACTGTACATGCTGGGAACAGAGGCCAGTGCTATTTGCCTGAGTATGACAATGGGAGCACAATAGTGACTCTTAATGCCAGAAAAATTTCTTGCTCGTAGGACCAGAAACTGCATGTGATTCAACTCCATTTAGGACTGGGAAACAAACGCTAGCTCGCCTTACAAGAAACACACTCTGCTTTTGAGAAAAGAGCACTCTTCTACTCTACTGTGTTTCCTATGGGTTCCGAACAGTGAGCTTGCTCAGAACAAAAGAACTGTGCTTCCTACACACACGGCCATATCTAGTTCAACTCTGCTTAGGAAACTGACAAGAACAGTAGCTCTTCTTCAGTCCAATACACTGTACATGCTGGGAACAAACGCCAGTGCTATTTGCCCTGTGTATGACAGTGGGAGCGCAATAGTGACTCTTCTTACCAGAAAACAACTCTTGCTCATAGGACCAGAATATGCATGTGATTCAACTCCCATTTAGGACTGGGAAACAAAAGCTAGCTCGCCTTACAGGAAACACACTCTGTTTTGAGAAAAGAGCACTCTTCTACTCTACTTTGTTTCCTATGGGGTCCAAACAGTGAGCTTGCTCAGAACAAAAGAACTGTGCTTCCTACACACGGGCCATAACTAGTTCAATTCTGCTTAGGAAACTGACAAGAACAGTAGCTCCTCTTCAGTCTAATACACTGTACTTGCTGGGAACAGACGCGAGTGCTATTTGCACTATGTACGGCAATGGGAGCCCAATAGTGACTTTCCTTACCAGAAAACAACTCTTGCTCGTAGGAACGGAAACTGCATGTGATTCAACTCCATTTAGGACTGGGAAACAAACGCTAGCTCGCCTTACAAGTAACACACTCTGCTTTTGAGGAAAGAGCACTCTTCTACTCTACTGTTTTTCCTATAAGGCCAGAACAGTGAGCTTGCTGAGTACAAAAGAACTGTGCTTCCTACACACATGGTCCATATCTAGTTCAACTCTGCTTAGGAAACTGACAAGAATAGTAGATCCATTTCAGTCCAATACACTGTACATGCTGGGAACAGAGGCCTGTGCTATTTGCCCTGTGTATGACAATGGGAGCGCAATAGTGACTCTTATTACCAGAAAAAACTCTTGCTCGTAGGACCAGAAACTGGATGTGAATCAACTCCATTTAGAACTGGGGAACAAACGATTGCTCTCCTTACAAGAAACACACTCTGCTTTTGAGAAAAGAGCACTCTTCTACTCTACTGTGTTTCCTATAGGGCTAGAACAGTGAGCTTGCTCAGAACAAAAGAAATGTGCTTACTACACACACGGGCCATATCTAGTTCAATTCTGCTTAGGAAACTGACAAGAACAGTAGATCCTCTTCAGTCCAATACACTGTACATGCTGGGTACAGACGCCAGTGCTATTTGCACTGTGTATGGCAATGGGAGCGCAATAGTGACTCTTCTTACCAGAAAACATCTCTTGCTCATAGGACCAGAAACTGCATGTGATTCAACTCCATTTAGGACTGAGAAACAAACGCTAGCTCGCCTTAAAAGAAACACACTCTGCTTTTGAGAAAAGAGCACTCTTCTACTGTACTGTGTTTCCTATGGGGTCCAAACAGTGAGCTTGCTCTGAACAAAAGAACTGTGCTTGCTACACACACGGGCCATATTTAATTTAATTCTGCTTAGGAAACTGACAAGAACAGTAGCTCCTCTTCAGTCCAAAACACTGTACTTGCTGGGAACAGACGCGAGTGCTCTTTGCACTGTATGTGGCAATGGGAGCGCAAGAGTGACTTTCCTTACCAGAAAAAAACTCTTGCTCGTAGGAACGGAAATTGCATGTGATTCAACTCCATTTAGGACTGTGAAACAAACGCTAGCTCGCCTTAAAAAAAAACACTCTGCTTTTGAGGAAAGAGCACTCTTCTACTCTACTGTGTTTCCTAAAGGGCCAGAACAGTGAGCTTGCTGAGTACAAAAGAACTGTGCTTCCTACACACATGGGCCATATCTAGTTCAACTCTGCGTAGGAACCTGACAAGAACAGTAGATCCTCTTCAGTCCAATAAACTGTACATGCTGGGAACAGAGGCCAGTGCTATTTGCCCTGAGTATGACAATTGGAGTACAATAGTGACTCCTATTACCAGAAAAAACTCTTGATCGTAGGACCAGAAACTGCATGTGATTCAACTCCATTTAGGACTGGAAAACAAACGCTAGCTTGCCTTACAAGAAACACACTCTGCTTTTGAGAAAAGAGCACTCTTCTACTCTACTGTGTTTCCTATGGGGTCCAAACTGTGAGCTTGCTCAGAACAAAAGAACTGGACTTCCTACACACACGGGCCATATCTAGTTCAATTCTGCTTAGGAAACTGACAAGAACAGTAGCTCTTCTTCAGTCCAATACACTGTACTTGCTGGGAACAGAAGCGAGTGCTATTTGCACTATGTACGGCAATGGGAGCCCAATAGTGACTTTCCTTACCAGAAAACAACTCTTGCTCGTAGGAACGGAAACTTTATGTGATTCAACTCCATTTAGGACTGGGAAACAAACGCTAGCTCGCCTTACAAGTAACACACTCTGCTTTTGAGGAAAGAGCACTCTTCTACTCTACTGTGTTTCCTATAAGGCCAGAACAGTGAGCTTGCTGAGTACAAAAGAACTGTGCTTCCTACACACATGGTCCATATCTAGTTCAACTCTGCTTAGGAAACTGACAAGAATAGTAGATCCATTTCAGTCCAATACACTGTACATGCTGGGAACAGAGGCCTGTGCTATTTGCCCTGTGTATGACAATGGGAGCGCAATAGTGACTCTTATTACCAGAATAAACTCTTGCTCGTAGGACCAGAAACTGTATGTGATTCAACTCCATTTAGAACTGGGAAACAAACGATAGCTCTCCTTACAAGAAACACACTCTGCTTTTGAGAAAAGAGCACTCTTCTACTCTACTGTGTTTCCTATAGAGCTAGAACAGTGAGCTTGCTCAGAACAAAAGAACTGTGCTTCCTACACACACGGGCCATATCTAGTTCAATTCTGCTTAGGAAACTGACAAGAACAGTAGATCCTCTTCAGTCCAATACACTGTACATGCTGGGTACAGACGCCAGTGCTATTTGCACTGTGTATGGCAATGGGGGCGCAATAGTGACTCTTCTTACCAGAAAACAACTCTTGCTCGTAGGACCAGAAACTGCATGTGATTCAACTCCATTTAGGACTGGGAAACAAACGCTAGCTCGCCTTACAAGAAACACACTCTGCTTTTGAGAAAAGAGCACTCTTCTACTCTACTGTGTTTCCTATGGGGTCCAAACAGTGAGCTTGCTCAGAACAAAAGAACTGTGCTTCCTACACACACGGGCCATATCTAGTTCAATTCTGCTTAGGAAACTGACAAGAACAGTAGCTCCTCTTCAGTCCAATACACTGTACCTGCTGGGAAAAGAAGCGAGTGTTATTTGCACTGTGTATGGCAATGGGAGCGCAAGAGTGACTTTCCTTACCAGAAAACAACTCTTGATCGTAGGAACGGAAACTGCATGTGATTCAACTCCATTTAGGACTGCGAAACAAACACTAGCTCGGCTTACAAAAAACACACTCTGCTTTTGAGGAAAGAGCACTCTTCTACTCAACTGTGTTTCCTAAAGGGCCAGAACAGTGAGCTTGCTGAGTATAAAAGAACTGTGCTTTTTAAAAACATGGGCCATATCTAGTTCAACTCTGCGTAGGAACCTGACAAGAACAGTAGATCCTCTTCAGTCCAATACACTGTACATTGTGGGAACAGAGGCCAGTGCTATTTGCCCTGAGTATGACAATGGGAGCGCAATAGTGTCTCTTGATACCAGAAAACAACTCTTGCTCGAAGGACCAGAAACTGCATGGGATTCAACTCCATTTAGGACTGGGAAACAAACGCTAGCTCGCCTTACAAGAAACACACTCTGCTTTTGAGAAAAGAGCACTGTTCTACTCTAATGTGTTTCCTATATGGCCAGAACAGTGAGCTTGCTCAGAACAAAAGAACTGTGCTTCGTTCACACACGGCCATATCTAGTTTAACTCTGCTTAGGAAACTGACAAGAACAGTAGATACTCTTCAATCCAATACAGTGTACATGCTGGGAACAGACGCCAGTGCTATTTGCCCTGTGTATGACAATGGGAGCGCAATAGTGACTCTTCTTACCAGAAAACAACTCTTGCTCGTGGGACCAAAAACTGCATGTGTTTCAACTCCATTTAGGACTGGGAAACAAACGCTAGCTCGCCTTAAAAGAAACAAACTCTGCTTTTGAGAAAAGAGCACTCTTCTACTCTACTGTGTTTCCTATGGGTTCCGAACAGTGAGCTTGCTCAGAACAAAAGAACTGTGCTTCCTACACACACGGCCATATCTAGTTCAACTCTGCTTAGGAAACTGACAAGAACAGTAGCTCTTCTTCAGTCCAATACACTGTACATGCTGGGAACAGACGCCAGTGCTATTTGCCCTGTGTATGACAGTGGGAGCGCAATAGTGACTCTTCTTACCAGAAAACAACTCTTGCTCATAGGACGAAAAACTGCATGGGATTCAACTCCATTTAGGTCTGGGAAACAAACGCTAGCTCGCCTTACAAGAAACACACTCTGCTTTTTAGAAAAGAGCACTCTTCTACTCTACTGTGTTTCCTATAGAGCCAAAACAGTGAGCTTGCTCAGAACAAAAGAACTGTGCTTCCTACACACACGGCCATATCTAGTTCAATTCTTCTTAGGAAACTGACAAGAATAGTAGATCCTCTTCAGTCCAATACACTGTACTTGCTGAGAACAGACGCGAGTGCTATTTGCACTGTGTATGGCAATGAGAATGCAATAGTGACTCTTCTTACCAGAAAACAACTCTTGCTTGTAGGACCAGAAACTGCATGGGATTCAACTCCATTTCTGACTGGGAAACAAACACTAGCTTGCCTTACAAGAAACACACTCTGCTTTTTAGGAAAGAGCACTCTTCTACTCTAATGTGTTTCCTATGGGGTCCGAACAGTGAGCTTGCTCAAAACAAAAGTCCTGTGCTCCCTAAACACAAAGTCCATATCTAGTTCAACTCTGCTTGGGAAACTGACAAGAACAATACCTCCTCTTCAGTACAATACATTGTACTAGCTGGGATCAGACGCGAGTGCTCTTTGCACTGTGCATGGCAATGGGAGCACAATAGTGACTTTCCTTACCAGAAAACAACTCTTGCTCGTGGGACCAACAACTGCATGTGATTCAACTCCATTTAGGACTGGGAAACAAACGCTAGCTCGCCTTACAAGCAACAAACTCTGCTTTTGAGAAAAGAGCACTCTTCTACTCTACTGTGTTTCCTATAGGGCCAAAACAGTGAGCTTGCTCAGAACAAAAGAACTGTGCTTCCTACACACACGGCCATATCTAGTTCAATTCTGCTTAGGAAACTGACAAGAACAGTAGATCCTCTTCAGTCCAATACACTGTACATGCTGGGAACAGACGACAGTGCTATTTGCTTTTTGTATGACAATGGGAGCACAATAGGTTCTCTTCTTACCAGAAAACAACTATTGCTCTTAGGACCAGAAACTGCATGTGATTCAACTCCATTTAGGACTGGGAAACAAACGCTAGCTCGCCTTACAAAAAACAAACTCTGCTTTTTAGGAAAGAGCACTCTTCTACTCTAATGTGTTTCCTATTGGGTCCGAAGAGTGAGCTTGCTCAGAACAAAAGAACTGTGCTTCTTACACACATGGGCATATCTAGTTCAACTCTGCTTAGGAGACTGACAAGAACAGTATATCCTCTTCAGTCCAATACACTGTACATGCTGGGAACAGACGCCAGTGCTATTTGCCCTGTGTATGACAATGGGAGCGCAATAGTGACTCTTCTTACCAGAAAACACCTCTTGCTCGTTGGACCAGAAACTGCATGTGATTCAAATCCCTTTAGGACAGGGAAGCAAACGCTAGCTCGCCTTACAAGAAACACACTATGCTTTTGAGAAAAGGGCACTCTTCTACTCTAAGGTGTTTCCTATGGGGTCTGAACAGCGAGCTTGCTCAGAACAAAAGAACTGTGCTTCTTACACACACGGGCCATATCTAGTACAACTATGCTTAGGAAAATGACAAGAACAGTAGCTCCTCTTCAGTCCAATACACTGTACTTGATGGGAACAGACGCGAGTCCTATTTGCACTGTGTGTGGCAATGGGAGCACAATAGTGTTTCTTCTTACCAGAAAACAGCTCTTGCTCGTTGGACCAGAAACTGCATGTGATTCAAATCCATTTAGGACAGGGAAACAAACGCTAGCTCGCCTTACAAGAAACACACTATGCTTTTGAGGAAAAGGGCACTCTTCTACTCTACGGTGTTTCCTATTGAGTCCGAACAGTGAGCTTGCTCAGAACAAAGAACTGTGCTTCCTACACACACGGTCCATATCTAGTTCAACTCTGCTTAGGAAACTGACAAGAACAATACCTAATCTTCAGTACAATACACTGTACTTGCTGGGATCAGAGGCGAGTGCTCTTTGCACTGTGCATGGCAATGGGAGCACAATAGTGACTTTCCTTACCAGAAAATAACTCTTGCTCCTGGGACCAACAACTGCATGTGATTCAACTCCATTTAGGACTGGAAAAAAAAGGCTAGCTCGCCTTACAAGCAACACACTCTGCTTTTGAGAAAAGAGCACTCTTCTACTCTACTGTGTTTCCTATAGGGCCAGAACAGTGAGCTTGCTCAGAACAAAAGAACTGTGCTACCTACACACACGGCCATATCTAGTTCAATTCTGCTTAGGAAACTGAAAAGAACAGTAGATCCTCTTCAGTCCAATACACTGTACATGCTGGGAACAGACGACAGTGCTATTTGCTTTTTGTATGACAATGGGAGCACAATAGTGACTCTTCTTACCAGAAAACATCTATTGCTCGTAGGACCAGAAACTGCATGTGATTCAACTCCATTTAGGACTGGGAAACAAACACTAGCTCGCCTTACAAGAAACACACTCTGCTTTTTAGGAAAGAGCACTCTTCTACTCTAATGTGTTTCCTATGGGGTCCGAACAGTGAGCTTGCTCAGAACAAAAGAACTATGCTTCCTACACACACAGTCCATATCTAGTTCAACTCTGCTTAGGAAACTGACAAGAACAATACCTCCTCTTCAGTACAATACATTGTACTAGCTGGGATCAGACGCGAGTGCTCTTTGCACTGTGCATGGCAAAGGGAGCACAATAGTGACTTTCCTTACCAGAAAACAACTCTTGCTCGTGGGACCAACATCTGCATGTGATTCAACTCCATTTAGGACTGGAAAACAAAGGCTAGCTCGCCTTATAAGCAACACACTCTGCTTTTGAGAAAAGAGCACTCTTCTACTCTACTGTGTTTCCTATAGGGCCATAATAGTGAGCTTGCTCAGAACAAAAGAACTGTGCTTCCTACACACACGGCCATATCTAGTTCAATTCTGCTTAGGAAACTGACAAGAACAGTAGATCCTCTTCAGTCCAATACACTGTACATGCTGGGAACAGACGACAGTGCTATTTGCTTTTTGTATGACAATGGGATCACAATAGTGACTCTTCTTACCAGAAAACATCTATTGCTAGTAGGACCAGAAACTGCATGTGATTCAACTCCATTTAGGACTGGCAAACAAACACTAGCTCGCCTTACAAAAAACAAACTCTGCTTTTTAGGAAAGTGCATTCTTCTACTCTAATGTGTTTCCTATTGGGTCCGAAGAGTGAGCTTGCTCAGAACCAAAGAACTGTGCTTCCTACACACACGGCCATATCTAGTTCAACTCTGCTTAGGAAACTGACAAGAACAGTAGCTCCTCTTCAGTCCAATACACTGTACATGCCGGGGAACAGACGGCAGTGCTATTTGCCCTGTGTATGACAGTGGGATCGCAATAGTGACTCTTTTTACCAGAAAACAACTCTTAATTGTAGGACCAGAATATGCATGTGATTCAACTCCCATTTAGGACTGGGAAACAAACGCTAGCTCGCCTTACAGGAAACACACTCTGTTTTGAGAAAAGAGCACTCTTCTACTCTACTGTGTTTCCTCTGGGGTCCGAACAGTGAGCTTGCTCAGAACAAAAGAACTGTGCTTCCTACATACACGGGCCATATCTAGTTTAACTCTGCTTAGGAAACTGACAAGAACAGTAGCTCCTCTTCAGTCCAATACACTGTACTTGATAGGAACAGACGCGAGTCCTATTTGCACTGTGTGTGGCAATGGGAGCACAATAGTGTCTCTTCTTACCAGAAAACAACTCTTGCTTGTAAGACCAGAAACTGCATGTGATTCAAATCCATTTAGGACAGGGAAACAAACGCTAGCTCGCCTTACAAGAAACACACTATGCTTTTGAGAAAAGGGCACTCTTCTACTCTACTGTGTTTCCTATTGAGTCCGAACAGTGAGCTTGCTCAGAAGAAAAGAAACTGTGCTTCCTACACACGGGCCATATCTATTTCAACTCTGCTTAGGAAACTGACAAGAACAGTAGCTCCTCTTAAGTCCAATACACTGTACATGCTGGGAACAGATGCCAGGGCTATATGCCCTGTGTATGACAATGGGAGCGCACTAGTGACTCTTCTTACCAGAAAACAACTCTTGCTCGTAGGACCAAAAACTGCATGTGATTCAACTCCATTTACGACTGAGAAACAAACGCTATCTCGCCTTACAAGAAACACACTCTGCTTTTGAGAAAAGGGCACTCTTCCACTCTACTGTATTTCCTATGGGGTCCGAACAGTGAGCTTGCTCATAAGAAAAGAACTGTGCTTCCTACACACACGGCCATAGCTAGTTCAATTCTGCTTAGGAAACTGACAAGAACAGTACATCCTCTTCCGTCCAATACACTGTACATGCTGGGAACCGACGCCAGTGCTATTTGCCCTGTGTATGACAATGGGAGCACAATAGTGACTCTTGATACCAGAAAACAACTCTTGCTCGTAGGATCAGAAACTGCATGGGATTCAACTCCATTTAGGACTGGGAAACAAACGCTAGCTTGCCTTAAAAGAAACACACTCTGCTTTTGAGAAAAGAGCACTATTCTACTCTAATGTCTTTCCTATATGGCCAGAACAGTGAGCTTGCTCAGAACAAAAGAACTGTGCTTCCTACACACACGGCCATATCTAGTTCAAGTCAGCTTAGGAAAATGAGAAGAACAGTAGATCCTCTTCAGTCCAATACAGTGTAGATGCTGGGAACAGACGCCAGTGCTATTTGCCCTGTGTATGACAATGGGAGCACAATAGTGACTCTTCTTACCAGAAAACAATTCTTGCTCGTAGGACCAGAAACTGCCTGTGATTCAACTACATTTAGGACTGGGAAACAAACGCTAGCTCGCCTTACAAGAAACACACTCTCCTTTTGAGAAAAGAGCACTCTTTTACTCTACTGTGTTTCCTATGGGCTCCGAACAGTCAGCTTGCTCAGAACAAAAGAACTGTGCTTCCTACACACGTGCTATATCTAGTTCAACTCTGCTTAGGAAACTGACAAGAACAGTAGATCCTCTTCAGTGCAATACACTTTACATGCTGGGAACAGACGCCAGTGCTATTTGCACTGTGTATGGCAATGGGAGCGCAAGAGTGACTCTTCTTACCAGAAAACAACTCTTGCTCGTCGGACCAGAAACTGCATGTGATTCAACTCCATTTAGGACTGGGAAACAAACGCTAGCTTGCCTTACAAGAAACACACTCTGCTTTTGAGAAAAGAGCAGTATTCTACTCTAATGTGTTTCCTAAAGTGCCTGAACATTGAGCTTTCTCAGAACAAAAGAACTGTGCTTCCCACACACACGGGCATTATCTAGTTCAACTGTGCTTAGGAATCTGACAAGAACAGTAGCTCTTCTTCAGTCCAATACACTGTACTTGCTGGGAAAAGACACGTGTGCTATTTGCTCTGTGAATGAGAAAGGGAGCGAATAGTGACTTTCCTTACCAGAAAACAACTCTTCTCGTGTGAACAAAAACTGCATGTGATTCAACTCCATTTAGGACTGGGAAACAAACACTAGCTCGTATTACAAGAAACACACTCTGCTTTTGAGAAAAGAGCACTCTTCTACTCTACTGTTTTTCCTATGGGTTCTGAACAGTGAGCTTGCTCAGAACAAAAGAACTGTGCTTCCTACACACACGGGCCATATCTAGTTCAACTCTGCTTAGGAAACTGACAAGAACAGTAGCTCCTCTTCAGTCCAATACACTGTACTTGATGGGATCAGACGCGAGTCCTATTTGCGCTGTGTGTGGCAATGGGAGCACAATAGTGACTTTCCTTACCAGAAACCAACTCTTGCTTGTAGGACCAAAAACTGCATGTGATTCAACTCCATTTAGGACTGGGAAACAAACGCTAGCTCGCCTTACAAGAAACACACTCTGCTTTTGAGAAAAGAGCACTCTTCTACTCTACTGTGTTTCCTATAGGGCCAAAACAGTGAGCTTGCTCAGAACAAAAGAACTGTGCTTCCTACACACACGGGCCATATCTAGATCAATTCTGCTTAGGAAACTGACAAGAACAGTAGATCCTCTTAAGTCCAATACACTGTACATGCTGGGAACAGATGCCAGTGCTATATGCCCTGTGTATGACAATGGGAGCGCACTAGTGACTCTTCTTACCAGAAAACAACTCTTTCTAGTAGGACCAGAATCTGCATGTGATTCAACTCCATTTAGGACTGAGAAACAAACGCTAGCTCGACTTACAAGAAACACACTCTGCTTTTGAGAAAAGGGCACTCTTCCACTCTACTGTATTTCCTATGGTGTCCGAACAGTGAGCTTGCTCAGAAGAAAAGAAATGTGCTTCCTACACACACGGCCATAGCTAGTTCAATTCTACTTAGGAAAATGACAAGAACTGTAGATCCTCTTCCGTCCAATACACTGTACATGCTGGGAACAGACGCCAGTGCTATTTGCCCTGTGTATGACAATGGGGAGCACAATAGTGACTCTTCTTACCAGAAAACAGCTCTTGCTCGTAGGACCAGAAACTGCATGTGATTCAACTCCATTTAGGACTGGGAAACAAACGCAAGCTCTCCTTACAAGAAACACACTCTGCTTTTTAGAAAAGAGCACTCTTCTACTCTAATGTGTTTCCTATGGGGTCCGAAAAGTGAGCTTGCTCAGAACAAAAGAACTGTGCTTCCTACACACACGGGCCATATCTAGTTCAACTCTGCTTAGGAAACTGACAAGAACAGTAGCTCCTCTTCAGTCCAATACACTGTACTGGCTGGGAACAGACGCGAGTGCTATTTGCACTGTGTGTGGCAAAGGGAGCACAATAGTGACTTTCCTAACAGAAAACAACTCTTGCTCGTAGGAACAGAAACTGCATGTGATTCAACTCCATTTAGAACTGGG
>NW_026737401.1:0-42000 GCF_949786415.1 Peromyscus eremicus | reverse complement strand
GACTGGAAACAAACGCTAGCTTGCATTACATGAAACACACTCTGCCTTTGAGAAAATAGTACTCTTCTACTCTACTGTGTTTCTTATGGGGTCCAAACAGTGAGCTTGCTCAGAACAAAAGAACTGTGCTTCCAACACACATGGGCCATATTTACTTCAACTCTGCTTAGGAAACTGAAAAGAACAGTAGATCCTCTTCAGTCCAATACACTGTACTTGCTGGGAACAGACGCGAGTGCTATTTGCACTGTGTAGGGCAATTGGAGCACAATAGTAACTCGTCTTACCAGAAAACAACTCTTGCTCATAGGACAAAAAACTGCATGTGACTCAACTACATTTAGGACTGGGAAACAAACTCTAGCTCGCCTTACAAGAAACACACTCTGCTTTAGAGAAAAGAGCACTCTTCTACTCTACTTTGTTTCCTATAGGGCCAGAACAGTGAGCTTGCTCAGAACATAATAACTATGCTTCCTACACACACGGACCATATCTAGTTCAACTCTGCTTAGGAACCTGACAAGAACAGTAGATCCCCTTTAGTCGAATACACTGTACTTGCTGGGAACAGACGCCAGCGCTATTTGTCCTGTGTATGGCAATGGAAGCGCAATAGTGACTATTCTTACCATAATACAACTCTTGCTCGTAGGACCAGAAACTACATGTGTTTCAACTCCATTTAGGACTGGGAAACAAACGCTAGCTCGCCTTACAAGATACACACTCTGCTTCAAAGAAAAGAGCACTCTTCTACTCTACTGTGTTTCCTATAGGGCCAGAACAGTGAGCTAGCTCAGAACAAAAGAACTGTGCTTCCTACACATGGGCCATATCTATTTCAACTCTGCTTAGGAAACTGACAAGAACAGTAGCTCCTCTTCAGTCCGATACACTGTACTTGCTGGGAAAAGACTCGAGTGCTATTTGCACTGTATATGGCAATGGGAGTGCAATAGTGACTTTCCTTACCAGAAAACAACTCTTGCTCCTAGGACCAGAAAGTGCATGTGATTCAACTCCATTTAGGACTGGGAAACAAATGCTAGCTCCCCTTACATGAAACACACTCTGCTTTTGCGAAAAGAGCAATCTTCTACTCTACTGTGTTTCCTATGGGGTCCACACAGTGAGCTTGCTCAGAACAAAAGAACTGTGCTTCCTACACACATGGGCCATATCTAGTTCAACACTGCTTAGGAAACTGAAAAGAACAGTAGATCCTCTTCAGTCCAATACACTGTACTTGGTAGGAACAGACACGACTGCTATTTGCACTGTGTAGGGCAATTGGAGCACAATAGTGACTCGTCACACAAGAAAACAACTCTTGCTCATAGGACAAAAAACTGCATGTGACTCAACTACATTTAGGACTGGGAAACAAACTCTAGCTCGCCTTACAAGAAACACACTCTGCTTTTGAGAAAAGACCACTCTTCTACTCTACTGTGTTTCCCACAGGGCCAGAACAGAGAACTTGCTCAGAACAACAGAACTGTGCTTCCTACACACACAGGGCATATCTAGTTCAACTCTGCTTAGGAAACTGAGAAGAGCAGTAGCTCCTCTTCAGTCCAATACACTGTACTTGCTAGGAACACACGGGAGTGCTATTTGCACAGTGTATGGCAATGGGAGCGCAATAGTGACTTTCCTTACCAGAAAACAACTCTTGCTCGTAGGACCAGAAACTGCATGTGATTCAACTCCATTTAGGACTGGGAAAAAAACGCTAGATCGCCTTACTAGAAACACAGTCTGCTTTTGAGAAAAGAGCACTCTTTTACTGTGTTTCCTATGGGGTCCAAACAGTGAGTTTGCTCAGAACAAAAGAACTGTGCTTCCTACACACATGGGCCATAACTAGTTCAACTCTGCTTAGGAACCTGACAAGAACAGTAGCTCCTCTTCAGTCCAACACTGTACTTGCTGGGAACAGACGCGAGTGCTATTTGCACTGTGTATGGCAATGGCAGCGCAATAGTGACTTTCCTTACCAGAAAACAACTCTTGCTCATAGTACCAGAAACTGCATGTTATTCAACTCCATTTAGGACTAGGAAACAAACGCTGGCTTGCCTTACAAGAAACACACTCTGCTTTAGAGAAAAGAGCACTGTTCTACTCTACTGTGTTTCCTATAGGGCCAGAACAGTGAGCTTGCTCAGAACATAAGAACTGAGCTTCCTACACACACGGGCCATATCTAGTTCAACTCTGCTTAGGAAACTGACAAGAACAGTAGCTCCTCTTCAGTCCGATACACTGTACTTGCTGTGAACAGATGCGAGTGCTATTTGCACTGTGTATGGCAATGGGATTGCAATAGTGACTTTCCTTACCAGAAAACAACTCTGGCTCATAGAACCAGAAACTGCATGTGACTCAACTCCATTTAGGACTGGGAAACTAGCTTGCCTTACAAGAAACATACTCTGCTTTTGAGAAAAGAGCACTCTTCTACTCTACTGTGTTTCCTTTAGGCCCAGAACAGTGAGCTTGCTCAGAACCTAATAACTGTGCTTCCTACACACACGGGCCATATCTAGTTCAACTCTGCTTAGGAACCTGACAAGAACAGTAGATCCCCTTTAGTCCAATACACTGTACTTGCTGGTAACAGACGCCAGTGCTATTTGTCCTGTGTATGGCAATGGCAGCGCAATAGTGACTACTCTTACCATAAAACAACTCTTGCTCGTAGGACCAGAAACTGCATGTGATTCAACTCCATTTAGGACTGGGAAACAAACGCTAGCTCGCCTTCCAAGAAACAAAGTCTGCTTTTGAGAAAAGAGCACTCTTCTACTCTACTGTGTTTCCTATGGGTTCCAAACAGTGAGCTTGCTCAGAACAAAAGAACTGTGCTTCCTACACACATGGGCCATATCTAGTTCAACTCTACTTAGGAAAATGACAAGAACAGTAGATCCTCTTCAGTCCAATACACTGTACTTGCTGGGAACAGACGCGAGTGCTATTTGCACTGTGTAGGGAAATTGGAGCAAATAGTGACTTGTCTTCCAAAAACAACTCTTGCTCATAGGACAAAAAACTGCATGTGACTCAACTACATTTAGGACTGGGAAACAAACTCTAGCTCGCCTTACAAGAAACACACTCTGCTTTTGAGAAAAGAACACTCTTCTACTCTATTGTGTTTCCCATAGGGCCAGAACAGTAAGCTTGCTCAGAACAAAAGAAGTGTGCTTTCTACACCCACGGGGCATATGTAGTTCAACTCTGCTTAGGAAAATGACAAGAACAGTAGATCCTCTTCAGTCCAATACACTGTGCTTGCCAGGAACAGACGGGAGTGCTATTTGCACTGTGTATGGCAATGGGAGCCCAATAGTGACTTTCCTTACCAGAAAACAACTCTTGCTCGTAGGACCAGAAACTGCATGTGGTTCAACTCCATTTAGGACTGGTAAACAAACGCTAGCTCGCCTTACAAGAAACACAGTCTGCTTTTGAGAAAAGAGCACTCTTCTACTCTAATGTGTTTCCTAGAAGGCCAGAACGGTGAGCTTGCTCAGAAGAAAAGAACTGTGCTTCATACACACACGGGGCATATCTAGTTCAACTCTGCTTAGGAAACTGACAAGAACAGTAGCTCCTCTTCAGTCCGATACACTGTACTTGCTGGGATCAGACGCGAGTGCTATTTGCACTGTGTATGGCAATGGGAGCGCAATGGTGACTTTCCTTAACAGAAAACAACTCTTGCTCGTAGGACCAGAAACTGCATGTGATTCAACTCCATTTAGGACTGGAAACAAATGCTAGCTTGCATTACAAGAAACACACCCTGCTTTTGAGAAAAGAGCACTCTTTTACTCCAGTGTGTTTCCTATAGGGCCAGAACAGTGAGCTTGCTCAGAACATAATAACTGTGCTTCCTACACACAAGGGCCATATCTAGTTCAACTCTGCTTAGGAACCTGACAAGAACAGTAGATCCCCTTTAGTCCAATACACTGTACTTGCTGGGAACAGACGCCAGTGCTATTTGTCCTGTGTATGGCAATGGCAGCGCAATAGTGACTATTCTTACCATAAAACAACTCTTGCTCGTAGGTCCAGAAACTGCTTGTGTTTCAACTCCATTTAGGACTTGGAAACAAATGCTAGCTCGCCTTACAAGAAACACACTCTGCTTTAGAGAAAAGAGCACTCTTCTACTCTACTGTGTTTCCTATAGGGCCAGAACAGTGAGCTTGCTCAGAACAAA
The DNA here is from genome assembly GCF_949786415.1 of Peromyscus eremicus. Classification (NCBI taxonomy): domain Eukaryota; kingdom Metazoa; phylum Chordata; class Mammalia; order Rodentia; family Cricetidae; genus Peromyscus; species Peromyscus eremicus. Next base: position 37,760 of record NW_026737401.1, on the reverse strand, counting down.
AGAACTGTGCTTCCTACACACTGGCCATATCTATTTCAACTCTGCTTAGGAAACTGACAAGAACAGTAGCTCCTCTTCAGTCCGATACACTGTACTTGCTGGGAACAAACGCCAGTGCCACTTGCACTGTATATGACAATGGGAGCACAATAGTGACTTTCCTTACCAGAAAACAACTCTTGCTCGTAGGACCAGAAAGTGCATGTGATTCAACTCCATTTATGACTGGGAAACAAATGCTAGCTCGCCTTACATGAAACACACTCTGCCTTTGAGAAAAGAGTACTCTTCTACTCTACTGTGTTTCCTATGGGGTCCAAACAGTGAGCATGCTCAGAACAAAAGAACTGTGCTTCCTACACACATCGGCCATATCTAGTTCACCTCTGCTTAGGAAACTGAAAAGAACAGTAGATCCTCTTCAGTCCAATACGCTGTACTTGCTGGGAACAGATGCGAGTGCTATTTGCACTGTGTATGTCAATGGGAGCACAATAGTGACTCGTCTTACCAGAAAACAACTCTTGCTCGTAGGACAAAAAACTGCATGTGACTCAACTCCATTTATGACTGGGAAACAAACTCTAGCTCGCCTTACAAGAAACACACTCTGCTTTTGAGAAAAGAGCGCTCTTCTACTCTACTGTGTATCCCATAGGGCCAGAACGGTGAGCTTGCTCAGAACAAAGAACTGTGCTTCGTACACACACGGGCCATATCTAGTTCAACTCTGCTTAGGAAACTGACAAGAACAGTAGCTCCTCTTCAGTCCGATACACTGTACTTGCTGGGATCAGACGCGAGTGCTATTTGCACTGTACATGGCAATGGGAGTGCAATAGTGACTTTCCTTACCAGAAAACAACTCTTGCTCGTAGGACCAGAAAGTGCATGTGATTCAACTCCATTTAGGACTGGGAAACAAATGCTTGCTCCCCTTACATGAAACACACTCTGCTTTTGCGAAAAGAGCACTCTTCTACTCTACTGTGTTTCCTATGGGGTCCAAACAGTGAGCTTGCTCAGAACAAAAGAACTGTGCTTCCTACACACATGGGCCATATCTAGTTCAACTCTGCTTAGGAAACTGATAAGAACAGTAGATCCTCTTCAGTCCAATACACTGTACTTGGTGGGAAGAGACACAAGTGCTATTTGCACTGTGTAGGGCAATTGGAGCACAATAGTGACTCATCACACCAGAAAACAACTCTTTCTCATAGGACAAAAAACTGCATGTGACTCAACTACATTTAGGACTGGGAAGCAAACTCTAGCTCGCCTTACAAGAAACACACTCTGCTTTTGAGAAAAGAGCACTCTTCTACTCTACTGTGTTTCCCATAGGGCCAGAACAGTGAGCTTGCTCAGAACAAAAGAACTGTGCTTCCTACACACACAGGGCATATCTAGTTCAACTCTGCTTAGGAAACTGAGAAGAGCAGTAGCTCCTCTTCAGTCCAATACACTGTACTTGCTAGGAACAGACGGGAGTGCTGTTTGCACTGTGTATGGCAATGGGAGCGCAATAGTGACTTTCCTTACCAGAAAACACCTCTTGCTCGTAGGACCAGAAACTGCATGGGATTCAACTCCATTTCTTACTGGGAAACAATCGCTAGCTCGACTTACAATAAACACACTCTTGATTGAGAAAACAGCACTCTTCTACTCTAATGTGTTTCCTATAGGACCAGAACAGTGAGCTTGCTCAGAACAAAAGAACTGTGCTTCATACAAATACTGCCATATTTAGTTCAATTCTGCTTAGGAAACTGAAAAGAACAGTAGATCCTCTTCAGTCCAGTACACTGTATATGCTGGGAACAGACGCCAATGCTATTTGCCCTGTGTATGACAATGGGAGCGCAATAGTGACTCTTGTTACCAGAAAACAACTCTTGCTCGTAGGACAAGAAACTGCATGTGATTCAACTCCATTTGGGACTGGGAAACAAATGGTAGCTCGCCTTACAAGAAACACACTCTGCTTTTGAGAAAAGAGCACTCTTCTACTCTACTGTGTTTACTTTGGGGTCTGAACAGTGATCTTGCTCAGAACAAAAGAACTGTGCTTCCAGCACACAGGGGCCATATCTAGTTCAACTCTGCGTAGGAAACTGACAAGAACAGTAGCTCCGGTTCAGTCCAATACACTGTACTTGCTGGGGACATATGCGAGTGCTATTTGCACTGTGTATGGCAATGGGAGCACAATAGTGACTTTCCTTACCAGAAAACAACTCTTGCTCATAGGACTAAAAACTGCATTTGATTCAACTCCATTTCTGACTGGGAAACAAACGCTAGCTCGCCTTACAAGAAACACACTCTGCTTTTGAGAAAAGAGCACTCTTCTACTCTACTGTGTTTCCTATAGGGCCAGAACAGTGAGCTTGCTCAGAACAAAAGAACTGTGCTTCATACAAATACGGCCATATCGAGTTCAATTCTGCTTAGGAAACTGACAAGAACAGTAGATCCTCTTCAATCCAATACACTGTACATGCTGGGAACAGACGCCAGTGCTATTTGCCCTGTGTATGACATGGGAGCGCAATAGTGACTCTTCTTACCAGAAAACAACTCTTGCTCGTGGGACAAGAGACTGAATGTGATTCAACCCCATTTAGGACTGGGAAACAAACGCTAGCTCGCCTTACAAGAAACACACTCTGCTTTTGAGAAAGGAGCACTCTTCTACTCTACTGTGTATCCTATGGGGTCCGAACAGTGAGCTTGCTCAGAACAAAAGAACTGTGGTTCCTACACACACGGGCCATATCTAGTTCAACTCTGCTTAGGATATTGACAAGAACAGTAGCTCCTCTTCAGTCCAATACACTGTACATGCTGGGAACAGACCCCAGTGCTATTTGCCCTCTGTATGACAATGGGAGCACAATAGTGACTCTTCTTATCAGAAAACACCTCTTTCTCGTAGGACCAGAAACTGCATGGGATTCAACTCCATTTCTGACTGGGAAACAAACACTAGCTCGCCTTACAGGAAACACACTCTGTTTTTGAGAAAAGAGCACTCTTCTACTCTACTGGTTTCCTATAGGGCCAGAACAGTGAGTTTGCTCAGAACAAAAGAACTGTGCTTCCTACACACAAGGGCCATATCTAGTTCAACTCTGCTTAGGAAACTGACAAGAACAGTAGCTCCTCTTCAGTCCAATACACTGTACTTGCTGGGAACAGACGCCAGTGCTATTTGCATTGTGTATGCCAATGGAAGCACAATAGTGACTTTCCTTACCAGAAAACAACTCTTGCTCGTAGGACCAAAAACTGCATGTGATTCAACTCCATTTAGGACTGGGAAACAAACGCTAGCTCGCCTTACAAGAAACACACTCTGCTTTTGAGTAGAGAGCACTCTTCTACTCTACTGTGTTTCCTATGGCGTGCGAACATTGAGCTTGCTCAGAACAAAAGAACTGTGCTTCCTACACACACGGGCCATATCTAGTTCAACTCTGCTTAGGAAACTGACAAGAACAGTAGCTCCTCTTTAGTCCAATACACTGTACTTGCTGGGAACAGACGCGAGTCCTATTTGCACTGTGTATGGAAATGGGACCGCAATGGTGACTTTCCTTACCACAAAACAACTCTTGCTCATAGGACCAAAAACTGGATGTGATTCAACTCCATTTCTGACTGGGAAACAATCGCTAGCTCGCCTTACAAGAAACACACTCTGCTTTTGAGAAAAGACCACTCTTCTACTCTACTGTGTTTCCTGGGGTACGAAGAATGAGCTTGCTCAGAACAAAAGAACTGTGCTTCCTACACACACGGGCCATATCTAGTTCAACTCTTCTTAGGAAACTTACAAGAACGGTAGCTCCTCTTCAGTCCAATACACTGTACTTGCTGAGAACAGACGCCAGTGCTATTTGCACTGTGTATGGAAATGGGAGCACAATAGTGACTTTCCTTACCAGAAAACAACTCTTGCTCGTAGGACCAAAACTGCATGTGATTCAACTCCATTTAGGACTGGGAAACAAACGCTAGATCGCCTTACAAGAAACACACTCTGCTTTTGAGAAAAGAGCACTCTTCTACTCTACTGTGTTTCCTATAGGGCCAGAATAGTGAGCTTGCTCTGAACAAAAGAACTGTTCTTCTTACACACATGGCCACATCTAGTTCAATTCTGCTTAGGAAATTGACAAGAACAGTAGCTCCTCTTCCGTCCAATACACTGACTGTACATGCTGGGAACAGACGCCAGTGCTATTTGCCCTGTGTATGACAATGGGAGCGCAATAGTGACTCTTCTTACCAAAAAAACAACTCTTGCTCGTAGGACCAGAAACTGCATGTGATTCAACTCCATTTAGGACTGGGAAACAAACGCTAGCTCGACTTACAAGAAACACACTCTAGATTGAGAAAAGAGCACTCTTCAATGCTAATGTGATTCCTATAGGGCCAGAACAGTGAGCATTCTCAGAACAAAAGAACTGTGCTTCCTACATTCATGGGCCATATCTAGTTCAACTCTGCTTAGGAAACTGAAAAGAACAGTAGCTCCTCTTCAGTCCAATACACTGTACTTGCTAGGAACAGACGCGAGTCCTATTTGCACTGTGTATGGCAATGGGAGCACAATAGTGACTTTCCTTACCAGAAAACAACTCTTGCTCATAGGACCAAAAACTGCATTTGATTCAACTCCATTTCTGACTGGGAAACAAATGCTAGCTCGCCTTACCAGAAACACACTCTGCTTTTGAGAAAAGAGCACTCTTCTACTCTACTGTGTTTCCTATAGGGCCAGAACAGTGAGCTTGCTCAGAACAAAAGAACTGTGCTTCATACAAATACGGCCATATCTAGTTCAATTCTGCTTAGGAAACTGACAAGAACAGTAGATCCTCTTCAGTCCAATACACTGTACATGCTGGGAACAGACGCCAGTGCTATTTGCCCTGTGTATGACATGTGAGCGCAATAGTGACTCTTCTTACCAGAAAACAACTCTTGCTCGTGGGACAAGAGACTGAATGTGATTCAACCCCATTTAGGACTGGGAAACAAACGCTAGCTCGCCTTACAAGAAACACACTCTGCTTTTGAGAAAGGAGCACTCTTCTACTCTACTGTGTATCCTATGGGGTCCGAACAGTGAGCTTGCTCTGAACAAAAGAACTGTGGTTCCTACACACACGGGCCATATCTAGTTCAACTCTGCTTAGGATATTGACAAGAACAGTAGCTCCTCTTCAGTCCAATACACTGTACATGCTGGGAACAGACCCCAGTGCTATTTGCCCTCTGTATGACAATGGGAGCACAATAGTGACTCTTCTTATCAGAAAACACCTCTTTCTCGTAGGACCAGAAACTGCATGGGATTCAACTCCATTTCTGACTGGGAAACAAACACTAGCTCGCCTTACAGGAAACACACTCTGTTTTTGAGAAAAGAGCACTCTTCTACTCTACTGGTTTCCTATATGGCCAGAACAGTGAGTTTGCTCAGAACAAAAGAACTGTGCTTCCTACACACAAGGGCCATATCTAGTTCAACTCTGCTTAGGAAACTGACAAGAACAGTAGATCCTCTTCAGTCCAATACACTGTACTTGCTGGGAACAGACGCCAGTGCTATTTGCACTGTGTATGCCAATGGAAGCACAATAGTGACTTTCCTTACCAGAAAACAACTCTTGCTCGTAGGACCAAAAACTGCATGTGATTCAACTCCATTTAGGACTGGGAAACAAACGCTAGCTCGCCTTACAAGAAACACACTCTGCTTTTGAGAAAAGAGCACTCTTCTACTCTACTGTGTTTCCTATGGCGTGCGAACATTGAGCTTGATCAGAACAAAAAAACTGTGCTTCCTACACACACGGGGCATATCTAGTTCAACTCTGCTTAGGAAACTGACAAGAACAGTAGCTCCTCTTTATTCCAATACACTGTACTTGCTGGGAACAGACGCGAGTCCTATTTGCACTGTGTATGGCAATGGGACCGCAATAGTGACTTTCCTTACCACAAAACAACTCTTGCTCATAGGACCAAAAACTGGATGTGATTCAACTCCATTTCTGACTGGGAAACAATCGCTAACTCGCCTTACAAGAAACACACTCTGCTTTTGAGAAAAGAGAAGTCTTCTACTCTACTGTGTTTCCTATGGGGTCCGAATAGTGAGCTTGCTCAGAACAAAAGAACTGTGCTTCCTACACACAGGGGCCATATCTAGTTCAACTCTGCTTAGGAAACTGACAAGAACAGTAGCTCCGCTTCAGTCCAATACACTGTACTTGCTGGGAACAGACGCGAGTGCTATTTGCACTGTGTATGGAAATGGGAGGACAATAGTGACTTTCCTTACCAGAAAACAACTCTTGCTTGTAGGACCAAAAACTGCATGTGATTCAACTCCATTTAGGACTGGGAAACAAAAGCTAGCTCGCCTTACGAGAAACACACTCTGCTTTTGGGAAAAGAGCACTCTTATACTCTACTGTGTTTCCTATAGGGCCAGAACAGTGAGCTTGCTCAGAACAAAAGAACTGTGCTTCCTACACACATGGCCATATCTAGTTCAATTCTGCTTAGGAAACTGACATGAACAGTAGATCCTCTTCAGTCCAATACACTGTACATGCTGCGAACAGACGCCAGTGCTATTTGCCCTGTGTATGACAATGGGAGCGCAATAGTGACTTTTTAACAGAAAACAACTCTTGCTCATAGGACCAAAAACTGCATGGGATTCAACTCCATTTAGGACTGGGAAACAAACTCTAGCTTGCCTTACAAGAAACACACTCTGCTTTTGAGAAAAGAGCACTCTTCTACTCTGCTGTGTTTCCTATAGGGCCAGAACAGTGAGCTTGCTCAGAACAAAAGAACTGTGCTTCCTTCACACACGGGATATATCTAGTTCAACTCTGCTTAGGAAAGTGACAAGAACAGTAGCTCTGCTTCAGTCCAATACACTGTACTTGCTGGGAACAGACGCCAGTGCTTTTTGCCCTGTGTATGACAGTGGGAGCACAATAGTGACTCTTCTTATCAGAAAACAACTCTTGCTGGTAGGACCAGAAACTGCATGGGATTCAACTCCATTTCTGACTGGGAAACAAACACTAGCTCGCCTTACAAGAAACACACTCTGCTTTTGAGAAAAGAGCACTCTTCTACTCTACTGTGTTTCCTATGGGGTCCGAAAAGTGAGCTTGCTCAGAACAAAAGACCTGTGCTTCCTACACACACAGTCCATATCTAGTTCAACTCTGCTTAGTAAACTGACAAGAACAGTAGCTCCACTTCAGTCCAATACACTGTACTAGCTGGGAACCGACGCGAGTGCTATTTGCACTGTGTATGGCAATAGGAGCACAATAGTGACTCTTCTTATCAGAAAACAACTCTTGCTCAAAGGACCAGAAATTGCATGGGATTCAACTCCAATTCTGACTGAGAAACAAACACTAACTTGCCTTACAAGAAACATACTCTGCTTTTGAGAAAAGAGCACTCTTCTACTCTACTGTGTTTCCTATAGGGCCAGAACAGTGAGCTTGCTCAGAACAAAAGAACTGGGCTTCCTACACACATGGCCACATCTAGTTCAATTCTGCTTAGGAAAATGACAAGAACAGTAGCTTATCTTCAGTACAATACACTGACTGTAAATGCTGGCAGCAGACGCCAGTGCTATTTGCCCTGTGTATGACAATGGGAGCGCAATAGTGACTCTTCTTACCAAAAAAACAACTCTTCTCGTAGGACCAGAAACTTCATGTGATTCAACTCAATTTAGGACTGGGAAACAAACGCTAGCTCACCTTACAAGAAACACACTCTGCTTTTGAGAAAAGAGCACTCTTCTACTCTACTGTGTATCCTATGGGGTCCGAACAGTGAGCTTGCTCAGAACAAAAGAACTGTGCTTCCTAAGCACACGGGCCATATCTAGTTCAATTCTGCTTTGGAAAGTGACAAGAACAGTAGATCCTCTTCAGTCCAATACACTGTACTTGTTGGGAACAGACGCCAGTGCTATTTACCCTGTGTACGACAATGGGAGCACAATAGTGACTCTTCTTACCAGAAAACAACTCTTGCTAGTAGGACCAGAAACTGGATGGGATTCAACTACATTTAGGACTGGGAAACAAACGCTAGCTCGACTTACAAGAAACACACTCTAGATTGAGAAAAGAGCACTCTTCAACGCTAATGTGTTTCCTATAGGGCCAGAACAGTGAGCATTCTCAGAACAAAAGAACTGTGCTTCCTACATACATGGGCCATATCTAGTTCAACTCTGCTTAGGAAACTGAAAAGAACAGTAGCTCCTCTTCAGTCCAATACACTGTACTTGCTTGGAACAGACGCGAGTCCTATTTGCACTGTATGGCAATGGGAGCACAATAGTGACTTTCCTTACCAGAAAACAACTCTTGCTCATAGGACCAAAAACTGCATGGAATTCAACCCCATTTAGGACTGGGAAACAAACGCTAGCTCGCCTTACAAGAAACACACTCTGCTTTTGAGAAATGATCACTCTTCTACTCTATTGTGTTTCCTATAGCGCCAAAAGAGTTTGCTTGCTTAGAAAAAACGAACTGTGCTTCCTACACACGTGCAATATCTAGTTCAATTCTGCTTTGGAAACTGACAAGAATAGTAGATCCTCGTCAGTCCAATACACTGTACTTGCTGGGAACAGACACCAATGCTATTTGCCCTGTGTATGACAATGGGAGCACAATAGTGACTCTTCTTACCAGAAAACAACTCTTGCTCGTAGGACCAGAAACTGCATGGGATTCAACTCCATTAAGGACTGGGAAAAAACGCTAGCTCGAATTACAATAAACACACTCTGGATCGAGAAAACAGCACTCTTCTACTCTAAGGTGTTTCCTATAGGGCAAGAACAATGAGCATTCTCAGAACAAAAGAGCTGTGCTTCCTACACACACGTTCCATATCTAGTTCAACTCTGCTTGGGAAACTGACAAGAACAGTAGATCCTCTTTAGTCCAATACACTGTACTTGCTGGGAACAGACGCGAGTCCTATTTGTACTGTGTATACCAATGGGAGCACAATAGTGACTTTCCTTACCAGAAAACAACTCTTGCTCGTAGGACCAAAAACTGGATGTGATTCAACTCCATTTCTGACTGGGAAACAATCGCTAGCTCGCCTTACAAGAAAAACACTCTGCTTTTGAGAAAAGACCACTCTTCTACTCTACTGTGTTTCCTATGGGGTACGAACAGTGAGCTTGCTCAGAACAAAAGAACTGTGCTTCCTACACACACGGGCCATATCTAGTTCAACTCTGCTTAGGTAACTGACAAGAACGGTAGCTCCTCTTCAGTCCAATACACTGTACTAGCTGGGAACCGACGCGAGTGCTATTTGCACTGTGTATGGCAATAGGAGCACAATAGTGACTCTTCTTATCAGAAAACAACTCTTGCTCAAAGGACCAGAAATTGCATGGGATTCAACTCCAATTCTGACTGAGAAACAAACACTAACTTGCCTTACAAGAAACACGCTCTGCTTTTGAGAAAAGAGCACTCTTCTACTGTACTGTGTTTCCTATGGGGTCCGAATAGTGAGCTTGCTCAGAACAAAAGAACTGTGCTTCCTACACAGGGGCCATATCTAGTTCAAATCTGCTTAGGAAACTGACAAGAACAGTAGCTCCGCTTCAGTCTAATACACTGTACTTGCTGGGAACAGACGCCAGTGCTATTTGCACTGTGTATGGCAATGGGAGCACAATATTGACTTTCCTTACCAGAAAACAACTCTTGCTCATAGGACAAAAACTGCATGTGATTCAACTCCATTTAGGACTGGGAAACAACGCTAGCTCACCTTACAAGAAACACACTCTGCTTTTGAGAAAAGAGCACTCTTCTACTCTACTGTGTTTCCTATAGGGCCAGAACAGTGAGCTTGCTCAGAACAAAAGAACTGGGCTTCCTACACACATAGCCACATCTAGTTCAATTCTGCTTAAGAAAATGACAAGAACAGTAGCTCCTCTTCAGTACAATACACTGACTGTACATGCTGGCACCAGACGCCAGTGCTATTTGCCCTGTGTATGACAATGGGAGCGCAATAGTGACTCTTCTTACCAAAAAAACTACTCTTGCTCATAGGACCAGAAACTTCATGTGATTCAACTCCATTTAGGACTGGGAAACAAACGCTAGCTCACCTTACAAGAAACACACTCTGCTTTTGAGAAAAGAGCACTCTTCTACTCTACTGTGTATCCTATGGGGTCCGAACAGTGAGCTTGCTCAGAACAAAAGAACTGTGCTTCCTAAACACACGGGCCATATCTAGTTCAACTCTGCTTAGGAAACTGACAAGAACAGCAGCTCCTCTTCAATCCAATGCACTGTACTTGATGGGAACAGACGCGAGTGCTATTTGCACTGTGTATGTCAAAGGGAGCACAATGGTGACTTCCCTTACCAGAAAACAACTCTTGCTCGTAGGACCAAAAACTGCATGTGATTCAACTCCATTTAGGACTGGGAAACAAACGCTAGCTCTCCTTACAAGAAACACACTCTGCTTTAGAGAAATGATCACTCTTCTACTCTACGGTGTTTCCTATAGGGCCAGAACAGTTAGCTTGCTTAGAACAAAAGAACTGTGCTTCCTACACACACGGGCCATATCTAGTTCAATTCTACTTTGGAAAGTGACAAGAACAGTAGATCCTCTTCAGTCCAATACACTGTACTTGCTGGGAACAGACGCGAGTGCTATTTACCCTGTGTACGAAAATGGGAGCATAATAGTGACTCTTCTTACCAGAAAACAACTCTTGCTAGTAGGTCCAGAAACTGCATGGGATTCAACTCCATTTAGAACTGGGAAACAAATGCTAGCTCGCATTACAAGAAACACACTCTGCTTTTGAGAAAAGAGCACTCTTCTACTCTACTGTGTTTCCTATGGGGTCCGAACAGTGAGCTTGCTCAGAACAATAAACTGTGCTTCCTACACAAACGACCATATCTACTTCAACTCTGCTTATTAACCTGACAAGAACAGTAGATCCTCTTCAGTCCAATACACTGTACTTGCTGGGAACAGACGCGAGTGCTATTTGTCCTGTGTATGGCAATGGCAGCGCAATAGTGACTCTTCTTACAAGAAAAATACTCTTGCTCGTAGGACCAGAAACTGCATGGGATTCAACTCCATTTAGGACTGGGAAACAAACGCTAGCTCGCCTTACATGAAACACACTCTGCTTTTGAGAAAAGAGCACTCTTCTACTCTACTGTGTTTCCTATGGGGTCCAAACAGTGAGCTTGCTCAGAACAAAAGAACTGTGCTTCCTACACACACGGACCATATGTAGTTCAACTCTGCTTAGGAAACTGACAAGAACAGTAGATCCTCTTTAGTCCAAATAGTGTACATGCTGGAAACAGACGCCAGTGCTATTTTCCCTGTGAATGAAAATGGGAGCTCAATAGTGACTCTTCTTACCAGAAAAATACTCTTGCTCATAGGACCAGAAACTGCATGTGATTAAACTCCATTTAGGACTGGGAAACAAACGCTAGCTTGCCTTACAAGAAACACACTCTGCTTTAGAGAAAAGAGCACTCTTCTACTCTACTGTGTTTCCTATAGGGCCAGAACAGTGAGCTTGCTCAGAACAAAAGGACTGTACTTCCTACAGACACGGGCCATATCTAGTTCAACTCTGCTTAGGAAACTGACATGAACAGTAGCTCCTCTTCAGTCCAATACACTGTACTTTCTGGGAACAGACGTGAGTGCTATTTGCCCTGTGTATGACAATGAAAGCATAATAGTGACTCTTCTTACCATAAAACAACTCTTGCTCGTAGGACCAGAATCTGTATGTGATTCAACTCCATTTAGGACTGGGAAACAAACGCTAGCTCGCCTTACAAGAAACACACTCTGCTTTAGAGAAAAGAGCACTCTTCTACTCTACTGTGTTTCCTATAGGGCCAGAACAGTGAGCTTGCTCAGAACAAAACAACTGTGCTTCCTACACACACGGGCCATATCTAGTTCAACTCTGCTTAGGAAACTGACAAGAACAGTAGCTCCTCTTCAGTCCAATACACTGTACTTGCTGGGAACAGACGCGAGTGCTATTTGCACTGTGTATGGCAATGGGAGCACAATAGTGACTTTCCTTACCAGAAAACAACTCTTGCTCGTAGGACGAGAAACTGCATGGGATTCAATTCCATTTAGGACTGTTAAACAAATGCTAGCTCGCCTTACAAGAAACACAATCTGCTTTAGAGAAAAGAGCACTCTTCTACTCTACTGTGTTTCCTATGGGGTCCAAACAGTGAGCTTGCTCAGAACAAAAAAAAAACTGTGCTTCCTAGACACACTGCCATATCTAGTTCAATTCTTCTTAGGAACCTGACAAGAACAGTAGATCCTCTTCAGTCCAATACACTGTACTTGCTGGGAACAGACGCCAGTGCTATTTGTCCTGTGTATGGCAATGGCAGCGCAATAGTGACTCTTCTTACCATAAAACAACTCTTGCTCGTAGGACCAGAAACTGCATGTGATTCAACTCCATTTAGGACTGGGAAACAAACACTAGCTCGCCTTACAAGAAACACACTCTGCTTTTGAGAAAAGAGCACTCTTCTACTCTACTGTGTTTCCTATGGGGTCCAAACAGTGAGCTTGCTCAGAACAAAAAACTGTGCTTCCTACACACGGACCATATCTAGTTCAACTCTGCTTAGGCAACTGACAAGAAAAGTAGCTCCTCTTCAGTCTGATACACTGTAATTGCTGGGAACAGACACGAGTGCTATTTGCACTGTGTATGGCAATTGGATCACAATAGTGACTCGTCTTACCAGAAAACAACTCTTGCTCATAGGACAAAAAACTGCATGTGACTCAACTCCATTTAGGACTGGGAAACAAACTCTAGCTCGCCTTACAAGAAACACACTCTGCTTTTGAGAAAAGAGCACTCTTCTACTCTACTGTGTTTCCTGTAGTGCCAGAACAGTGACCTACCTCAGAACAAAAGAACTGTGCTTCCTACACACATGGCCATATCTAGTTCAATTCTGATTAGGAACCTGACAAGAACAGTAGATCCTCTTCAGTCCAATACTCTGTACTTGCTGGGAACAGAAGCCTGTGCTATTTGTCCTGTGTATGGCAATGGCAGCACAATAGTGACTATTCTTACCATAAAACAACTCTTGCTCGTAGGACCAGAAACTGCATGTGATTCAACTCCATTTAGGACTGGGAAACAAACATTAGCTCGCCTTACAAGAAAGACACTCTGCTTTAGAGAAAAGAGCACTTTTCTACTCTACTGTGTTTCCTATAGGGCCAGAACAGTGAGCTTGCTCAGAACAAAAGAACTGTGCTTCCTACACACACTGGCCATATGTAGTTCAGCTCTGCTTAGGAAACTGACAAGAACAGTAGCTCCTCTTCAGTCCAATACACTGTACTTGCGGGGAACAGACGCGAGTGCTATTTGCACTGTGCATGGCTATTGGAGCACAATAGTGACTCGTCTTACCAGAAAACAACTCTTGCTCGTAGGACAAAAAACTGCATGTGACTCAACTCCATTTAGGACTGGGAACCAAACGCTAGCTCGCCTTCCAAGAAACAGACTCTGCTTTTGAGAAAAGAGCACTCTTCTACTCTACTCTGTTGCCTATGGGTTCCGAACATTGAGCATGCTCAGAACCAAGAAAACTGTGCTTTCTACACACGGCCATATCTAGTTCAAGTCTGCTTAGGTACCTGACAAGAACAGTAGATACTCTTCCATCCAATACACTGTACTTGCTGGGAAAAGACGCCAGTGTTATTTGTCCTGTGTATGGCAATGGCAGCGAAATAGCGACTTTCCTTACCAGAAAACAAATCTTGCTCATAGGACCAGAAACTGCATGTGATTCAACTCCATTTAGGACTGGGAAACAAACGCTAGATTGCCTTACAAAGAAAAGAACTCTTGCTCGTAGGACCAGAAACTGCATGTGATTCAACTCCATTTAGTACTAGGAAACAAATGCTAGCTCGCTTTACTTAAAACACACTCTCCTTTTGAGAAAAGAGCACTCTTCTACTCTACTGTGTTTCCTATGGGGTCCGAAAAGTGAGCTTGCTCAGAACAAAAAAACTGTGCTTCCTACACACAAGGCCATATCTAGTTCAAGTCTGCTTAGGAACCTGACAAGAACAGGAGCTCCTCTTCAGTCCAATACACTGTACTTGCTGGGAACAAACGCCAGTGCTATTTGTCCTGTGTATGGCAATGGCAGCTCAATAGTGACTCTTCTTACCAGAAAACAACTCTTGCTTATACTACCAGAAACTGCATGGAATTCAACTCCATTTATGACTGTGAAACAAACGCTAGCTCTCCTTACAAGAAACACACTCTGCTTTAGAGAAAAGAGCACTCTTCTACTCTACTGTGTTTCCTATGGGGTCCAAACAGTGAGCTTGCTCAGAACAAAAGAACTGTGCTTCCTAAACACACGGGCCATATCTAGTTCAACTCTGCTTAGGAAACTGACAAGAACAGTAGCTCCTATTCAGTCCAATACACTGTACTTGCTGGGAAAAGACGCGAGTGATATTTGCCTTGTGTAGGAAAAGGGAGCGCAATAGTGACTTTCCTTACCAGAAAACAACTCTTGATCGTAGGACTAGAAACTGCATGTGATTCAACTCCATTTAGGACTGGGAAACAAACTCTAGCTTGCCTTACAAGAAACACACTCTGCTTTTGAGAAAAGAGCACTCTTCTATTCTACTGTGTTTCCTATAGGGTCCGAACAGTGAGCTTTCTCAGAATAAAAGAACTGTGCTTCCTGCACACATGAACCATATCTAGTTCAACTCTGCTTAGGAAACTGACAGAAACAGTAGCTCCTCTTCAGTCCAATACACTGTACTTGCTGGGAACAGACACGAGTGCTATTTGCACTGTGTATGGCAATGAGAGCACAATAGTGACTTTCCTTAACAGAAAACAACTCTTGCTCGTAGGACCAGAAACTGCATGTGATTCAACTCCATTTAGGAAAGGGAAACAAACGCTAGCGCGCCTTACAATAAACACACTCTGCTTTTGAGAAAAGAGTACTCTTCTACTCTACTGGGTTTCCTAAGGGGTCCGAACAGTGAGCTTGCTCAGAACAAAAACACTGTGCTTCCTACACACACGGCCATATCTAGTTCAATTCTGCTTAGTAACCTGACATGAACAGTAGATCGTCTTCAGTCCAATACACTGTACTTGCTGGGAACAGACACCAGTGCTATTTGTCCTGTGTATGGCAATGACAGTGCAATAGTGTCTATTCTTACCATAAAACAACTCTTGCTCATAGGACCAGAAAATGCATGTGATTCCACTCCATTTAGGACTGGGAAACAAACCCTAGCTCGCCTTACAAGAAACACACTCTGCTTTAGAAAAAAGAGCACTCTTCTACTCTACTGTGTTTCCTATGGGGTCCAAACAGTGAGCTTGCTCAGAACATAAGAACTGTGCTTCCTACACACAGGGGCCATATTTAGTTCAACTCTGCTTAGGAAACTGACAAGAACAGTAGCTCCTCTTCAGTCTACTACACTGTACTTGCTGGGAACAGACGCCAGTGCTATTTGTCCTGTGTATGGCATTTGGAGCAGAATAGTGACTCTTCTTACCAGAAAACAACTCTTGCTCATAGGACCAAAAACTGCCTGTGACTCAACTCCATTTAGGACTGGGAAACAAACGCGAGCTCGCCTTACGAGAAATACACTCTGCTTTAGAGAAAAGAGCACTCTTCTACTCTGCTGTGTTTCCTATAGGGCCAGAAGAGTGAGCTTGCTCAGAATATAATAACTGAGCTTCCTACACATATGGGCCATATATAGTTCAACTCTGCTTAGGAACCTGACAAGAACAGTAGATCCTCTTCAGTCCAATACACTGTACTTGCTGGGAAAAGACGCGAGTGCTATTTGCACTGTGTATGGCAAAGGGAGCACAATAGTGACTTTCCTTACAAGAATACAACTCTTGCTCGTAGGACCACAAAGAGCATGTGATTCAACTCCATTTAGGACTGGGAAACAAACGCTAGCTTGCCTTACAAAAAACACACTGTGCTTTTGAGAAAAGAGCACTCTTCTACTCTACTGTGTTTCCTATGGGGTCCGAACAGAAAGCTTGCTCAGAACAAAAGAACTGTGCTTCCTACACACACTGGCCATATCTATTTCAACTCTGCTTAGGAAACTGACAAGAACAGTAGATCCTATTCAGTCCAATACACCGTACTTGCTGGGAACAGACACCAGGGCTATTTGAATTGTGTACGGAAATTGGAGCACAATAGTGACTCGTCTTACCAGAAAACAACTCTTGCTCATAGGACAAAAAACTGCATGTGACTCAACTCCACTTAGGACTGGGAAACAAACTCTAGCTCGCTTTACAAGAAACACACTCTGCTTTTGAGAAAAGAGCACTCTTCTACTCTACTTTTTTTCCTATAGGGCCAGAACAGTGAGCTTGCTCAGAAAAAAAGAACTGTGCTTCCTACACACACGGGCCATATCTAGTTCAACTATGCTTAGGAAACTGACAAGAACAGTAGCTCCTATTCAGTCCAATACACTGTATTGTTGGGAACAGACGCAAGTGCTATTTGCACTGTGTATGGCAATGGGAGCACAATAGTGACTTTCCTTACCAGAAAACAACTCTTGTTCGTAGGACCAGAAACTGCATGTGATTCAACTCCATTTAGGACTAGGAAACAAACGCTAGCTCGCCTTACAAGAAACACACTCTGCTTTAGAGAAAAGAGCACTCATCTACTCTACTCTGTTTCCTATAGGGCCAGAACAGTGAGCTTGCTCAGAACATAAGAACTGTGCTTCCTACACACACGGCCATATCTAGTTCAACTCTGCTTAGGAAACTGACAAGAACTGTAGCTCCTCTTCAGTCCGATACACTGTACTTGCTGGGAACAGACGCGAGTGCTATTTGCACTGTGTATGGCAATGGGAGCGCAATAGTGACTTTCCTTACCAGAAAACAACTCTTGCTCGTAGGACCAGAAACTGCATGTGATTCAACTCTATTTAGGACTGGGAAACAAACGCTAGCTCGCCTTACAAGAAACACACTCTGCTTTAGAGAAAAGAGCACTCTTCTACTCTACTGTGTTTCCTATGGGGTCCAAACAGTGAGG
This sequence comes from Peromyscus eremicus, assembly GCF_949786415.1. NCBI lineage: Eukaryota > Metazoa > Chordata > Mammalia > Rodentia > Cricetidae > Peromyscus > Peromyscus eremicus. Next base: position 20,466 of record NW_026737401.1, on the reverse strand, counting down.
TTGCTCAGAACAAAAGAACTGTGCTTCCTACACACACGGCCATATCTAGTTCAATTCTGCTTAGGAACCTGACAAGAACAGTAGATCCTATTCATTCCAGTACACTGTACTTGCTGGGAACAGACGCATGTGCTATTTGACCTGTGTATGGCAATGGCAGCGCAATAGTGACTATTCTTACCATAAAACAACTCTTGCTCATAGGTCCAGACACTGCATGTGATTCCACTCCATTTAGGACTGGGAAACAAACGCTAGCTCGCCTTACAAGAAACACACTCTGCTTTAGAGAAAAGAGCACTCTTCTACTCTACTGTGTTTCCTATGGGGCCCAAACAGTGAGCTTGTTCAGAAAAAAATAACTGTGCTTCCTACACACACCGACCATATGTAGTTCAACTCTGCTTAGGAAACTGACAAGAACAGTAGCTCCTCTTCAGTCCGATACACTGTACTTGCTGAGAACAGACATGAGTGCTGTTTCACTGTGTATGGCAATGGGAGCGCAATAGTGAATTTCCTTACCAGAAAACATCTCTTGCTCGTAGGACCAGAAACTGCATGTGATTCAACTCCATTTAGGACTGGGAAACAAACGCTAGCTCGCCTTACAAGAAACACACTCTGCTTTTGAGAAAAGAGCACTCTTCTACTCTACTGTGTTTCCTATGTGGTCCAAACAGTGAGCTTGCTCAGAACAAAAGAACTGTGCTTCCTACACACATGGATCATATCTAGTTCAACTCTGCTTAGGAAACTGACAAGAACAGTAGCTCCTATTCAGTCCAATACACTGTACTTGCTGGGAACAGATGCAAGTGCTATTTGCACTGTGTATGTCGTTTGGAGCACAATACTGACTCTTCTTACCAGAAAACAACTCTCGCTCGTAGGACCAAAAACTGCATGAGACTCAACTCCATTTAGGACTGGGAAACAAACGCGAGCTCGCCTTACAAGAAACACACTCTGCTTTAGAGAAAAGAGCACTCTTCTACTCTACTGCGTTCCATATAGGGCCAGAACAGTGAGCTTGCTCAGAACATAATAACAGTGCTTCCTAAACACACGGGCCATATCTAGTTCAACTCTGCTTAGGAAACTGACAAGAACAGTAGCTCCTCTTCAGTCTGATTCACTGTACTTGCTGAGAAAAGACGCGAGTGCTATTTGCACTGTGTATGGCAAAGGGAGCGCAATAGTGACTTTCCTTACCAGAAAACAAATCTTGATCGTAGGACCAGAAACTGCAATTGATACAACTCCATTTAGGACTGGGAAACAAACGCTAACTTGCCTTACAAAAAACACACTCTGCTTTTGAGAAAAGAGCACTCTTCTACTCTACTGTGTTTCCTATGGGGTCTGAACAGTGAGCTTGCTCAGAACAAAAGAACTGTGCTTCCTACACACACGGCCATACCTAGTTCAATTCTGCTTCTGAACCTGACAAGGACCGTAGATCCTCTTCAGTCCAATTCACTGTACTTGTTGGGAACAGACGCAAGTGCTATTTGTCCTGTGTATGGCAATGGCAGCGCAATAGTGACTATTCTTACCATAAAAAAACTCTTGCTCTTAGGACCAGAAACTGCATGTGATTCAACTCCATTTAGTACTGGGAAACAAACGCTAGCTCGCCTTACAAGAAACACACTCTGCTATAGAGAAAGAGCACTCTTCTACTGTACTGTGTTTCCTATAGGGCCAGAACAGTGAGCTTGCTCAGAACAAAAGAAATGTGCTTCCCACACACGGGCCATATCTAGTTCAACTCTGCTTAGGAAACTGACAAGAACAGTAGCTCCTCTTCAGTCCGATACACCTTACTTGCTGGGAACAGACGCGAGTGCTATTTGCACTGTGTATGGCAATGGGAGCGCAATAGTGACTTTCCTTACCAGAAAACAACTCTTGATCGTAGGACCAGAAACTGCATGTGATTCAACTCCATTTAGGACTGGGAAACAAACTCTAGCTTGCCTTACAAGAAACACACTCTGCTTTTGAGAAAAGAGCACTCTTCTATTCTACTGTGTTTCCTATGGGGTCCGAACAGTGAGCTTGCTCAGAATAAAAGAACTGTGCTTCCTGCACACATGAACCATATCTAGTTCAACTCTGCTTAGGAAACTGACAGAAACAGTAGCTCCTCTTCAGTCCAATACACTGTACTTGCTGGGAACAGATGCGAGTGCTATTTGCACTGTGTTTGGCAATGAGAGCACAATTGTGACTTTCCTTAACAGAAAACAACTCTTGCTCGTAGGACCAGAAACTGCATGTGATTCAACTCCATTTAGGAAAGGGAAACAAACGCTAGCGCGCCTTACAATAAACACACTCTGCTTTTGAGAAAAGAGTACTCTTCTACTCTACTGGGTTTCCTAAGGGGTCCGAACAGTGAGCTTGCTCAGAACAAAAACACTGTGCTTCCTACACACACGGCCATATCTAGTTCAATTCTGCTTAGGAACCTGACATGAACAGTAGATCGTCTTCAGTCCAATACACTGTACTTGCGGGGAACAGACACCAGTGCTATTTGTCCTGTGTATGGCAATGGCAGTTCAATAGTGTCTATTCTTACCATAAAACAACTCTTGCTCGTAGGACCAAAAAATGCATGTGATTCCACTCCATTTAGGACTGGGAAACAAAACCTAGCTCGCCTTACAAGAAACACACTCTGCTTTAGAAAAAAGAGCACTCTTTTACTCTACTGTGTTTCCTATGGGGTCCAAACAGTGAGCTTGCTCAGAACATAAGAACTGTGCTTCCTACACACAGGGGCCATATTTAGTTCAACTCTGCTTAGGAAAATGACAAGAACAGTAGCTCCTCTTCAGTCTACTACACTGTACTTGCTGGGAACAGACGCCAGTGCTATTTGTCCTGTGTATGGCATTTGGAGCACAATAGTGACTCTTCTTACCAGAAAACAACTCTTGCTCATAGGACCAAAAACTGCCTGTGACTCAACTCCATTTAGGACTGGGAAACAAACGCGAGCTCGCCTTACGAGAAATAAACTCTGCTTTATAGAAAAGAGCACTCTTCTACTCTGCTGTGTTTCCTATAGGGCCAGAAGAGTGAGCATGCTCAGAATATAATAGCTGAGCTTCCTACACATATGGGCCATATATAGTTCAACTCTGCTTAGGAACCTGACAAGAACAGTAGATCCTCTTCAGTCCAATACACTGTACTTGCTGGGAAAAGACGCGAGTGCTATTTGCACTGTGTATGGCAAAGGGAGCACAATAGTGACTTTCCTTACAAGAATACAACTCTTGCTCGTAGGACCACAAACAGCATGTGATTCAACTCCATTTAGGACTGGGAAACAAACGCTAGCTTGCCTTACAAAAAACACACTGTGCTTTTGAGAAAAGAGCACTCTTCTACTCTACTGTGTTTCCTATGGGGTCCGAACAGTAAGCTTGCTCAGAACAAAAGAACTGTGCTTCCTACACACACTGGCCATATCTATTTCCACTCTGCTTAGGAAACTGACAAGAACAGTAGATCCTATTCAGTCCAATACACTGTACTTGCTGGGAACAGACACCAGGGCTATTTGAATTGTGTACGGCAATTGGAGCACAATAGTGACTCGTCTTACCAGAAAACAACTCTTGCTCATAGGACAAAAAACTGCATGTGACTCAACTCCACTTAGGACTGGGAAACAAACTCTAGCTCGCTTTACAAGAAACACACTCTGCTTTTGAGAAAAGAGCACTCTTCTACTCTACTGTTTTTCCTATAGGGCCAGAACAGTGAGCTTGCTCAGAAAAAAAGAACTGTGCTTCCTACACACACGGGCCATATCTAGTTCAACTATGCTTAGGAAACTGACAAGAACAGTAGCTCCTATTCAGTCCAATACACTGTATTGTTGGGAACAGACGCAAGTGCTATTTGCACTGTGTATGGCAATGGGAGCACAATAGTGACTTTCCTTACCAGAAAACAACTCTTGTTCGTAGGACCAGAAACTGCATGTGATTCAACTCCATTTAGGACTAGGAAACAAACGCTAGCTCGCCTTACAAGAAACACACTCTGCTTTAGAGAAAAGAGCACTCATCTACTCTACTCTGTTTCCTATAGGGCCAGAACAGTGAGCTTGCTCAGAACATAAGAACTGTGCTTCCTACACACACGGCCATATCTAGTTCAACTCTGCTTAGGAAACTGACAAGAACAGTAGCTCCTCTTCAGTCCGATACACTGTACTTGCTGGGAACAGACGCGAGTGCTATTTGCACTGTGTATGGCAATGGGAGCGCAATAGTGACTTTCCTTACCAGAAAACAACTCTTGCTCGTAGGACCAGAAACTGCATGTGATTCAACTCTATTTAGGACTGGGAAACAAACGCTAGCTCGCCTTACAAGAAACACACTCTGCTTTAGAGAAAAGAGCACTCTTCTACTCTACTGTGTTTCCTATGGGGTCCAAACAGTGAGGTTGCTCAGAACAAAAGAACTGTGCTTCCTACACACACGGCCATATCTAGTTCAATTCTGCTTAGGAACCTGACAAGAACAGTAGATCCTATTCATTCCAGTATACTGTACTTGCTGGGAACAGACGCATGTGCTATTTGTCCTGTGTATGGCAATGGCAGCGCAATAGTGACTATTCTTACCATAAAACAACTCTTGCTCATAGGTCCAGACACTGCATGTGATTCCACTCCATTTAGGACTGGGAAACAAACGCTAGCTCGCCTTACAAGAAACAAACTCTGCTTTAGAGAAAAGAGCACTCTTCTACTCTACTGTGTTTCCTATGGGGCCCAAACAGTGAGCTTGTTCAGAAAAAAAAAAACTGTGCTTCCTACACACACCGACCATATGTAGTTCAACTCTGCTTAGGAAACTGACAAGAACAGTAGCTCCTCTTCAGTCCCATACACTGTACTTGCTGAGAACAGACATGAGTGCTGTTTCACTGTGTATGGCAATGGGAGCGCAATAGTGAATTTCCTTACCAGAAAACATCTCTTGCTCGTAGGACCAGAAACTGCATGTGATTCAACTCCATTTAGGACTGGGAAACAAACGCTAGCTCGCCTTACAAGAAACACACTCTGCTTTTGAGAAAAGAGCACTCTTCTACTCTACTGTGTTTCCTATGGGGTCCAAACAGTGAGCTTGCTCAGAACAAAAGAACTGTGCTTCCTACACACATGGATCATATCTAGTTCAACTCTGCTTAGGAAACTGACAAGAACAGTAGCTCCTATTCAGTCCAATACACTGTACTTGCTGGGAACAGATGCAAGTGCTATTTGCACTGTGTATGTCGTTTGGAGCACAATAGTGACTCTTCTTACCAGAAAACAACTCTTGCTCGTAGGACCAAAAACTGCATGAGACTCAACTCCATTTAGGACTGGGAAACAAACGCGAGCTCGCCTTACAAGAAACACACTCTGCTTTAGAGAAAAGAGCACTCTTCTACTCTACTGCGTTCCATATAGGGGCAGAACAGTGAGCTTGCTCAGAACATAATAACAGTGCTTCCTAAACACACGGGCCATATCTAGTTCAACTCTGCTTAGGAAACTGACAAGAACAGTAGCTCCTCTTCAGTCTGATTCAGTGTACTTGCTGAGAAAAGACGCGAGTGCTATTTGCACTGTGTATGGCAAAGGGAGCGCAATAGTGACTTTCCTTACCAGAAAACAAATCTTGATCGTAGGACCAGAAACTGCAATTGATACAACTCCATTTAGGACTGGGAAACAAACGCTAGCTTGCCTTAAAAAAAACACACTCTGCTTTTGAGAAAAGAGCACTCTTCTACTCTACTGTGTTTCCTATGGGGTCTGAACAGTGAGCTTGCTCAGAACAAAAGAACTGTGCTTCCTACACACACGGCCATACCTAGTTCAATTCTGCTTCTGAACCTGACAAGGACCGTAGATCCTCTTCAGTCCAATTCACTGTACTTGTTGGGAACAGACGCAAGTGCTATTTGTCCTGTGTATGGCAATGGCAGCGCAATAGTGACTATTCTTACCATAAAATAACTCTTGCTCTTAGGACCAGAAACTGCATGTGATTCAACTCCATTTAGTACTGGGAATAAACGCTAGCTCGCCTTACAAGAAACACACTCTGCTATAGAGAAAAGAGCACTCTTCTACTGTACTGTGTTTCCTACAGGGCCAGAACAGTGTGCTTGCTCAGAACAAAAGAAATGTGCTTCCCACACACGGGCCATATCTAGTTCAACTCTGCTTAGGAAACTGACAAGAACAGTAGCTCCTCTTCAGTCCGATACACCTTACTTGCTGGGAACAGACGCGAGTGCTATTTGCACTGTGTATGGCAATGGGAGCGCAATAGTGACTTTCATTAAAAGAAAAGAACTCTTGCTCGTAGGACCAGAAACTGCATGTGATTCAACTCCATTTAGTACTAGGAAACAAATGCTAGCTCGCTTTACTTAAAACACACTCTCCTTTTGAGAAAAGAGCACTCTTCTACTCTACTGTGTTTCCTATGGGGTCCGAAAAGTGAGCTTGCTCAGAACAAAAAAACTGTGCTTCCTACACACACGGCCATATCTAGTTCAATTCTGCTTAGGTACCTGACAAGAACAGGAACTCCTCTTCAGTCCAATACACTGTACTTGCTGGGAACAAACGCCAGTGCTATTTGTCCTGTGTATGGCAATGGCAGCTCAATAGTGACTCTTCTTACCAGAAAACAACTCTTGCTTATACTACCAGAAACTGCATGGGATTCAACTCCATTTATGACTGTGAAACAAACGCTAGCTCTCCTTACAAGAAACACACTCTGCTTTAGAGAAAAGAGCACTCTTCTACTCTACTGTGTTTCCTATGGGGTCCAAACAGTGAGCTTGCTCAGAACAAAAGAACTGTGCTTCCTACACACACGGGGCATATCTAGTTCAAATATGCTTAGGAAACTGACAAGAACAGTAGCTCCTATTCAGTCCAATACACTGTACTTGCTGGGGAAAGACGCGAGTGATATTTGCCTTGTGTAGGGCAATGGGAGCACAATAGTGACTTTCCTTACCAGAATACAACTCTTGCACGTAGGACTACAAACAGCATGTGATTCAACTCCATTTAGGACTGGGAAACAAACGCTAGCTTGCCTTACAAAAAACACACTGTGCTTTTGAGAAAAGAGCACTCTTCTACTCTACTGTGTTTCCTATGGGGTCCGAACAGTAAGCTTGCTCAGAACAAAAGAACTGTGCTTCCTACACACACTGGCCATATCTATTTCAACTCTGCTTAGGAACTGACAAGAACAGTAGATCCTATTCAGTCCAATACACTGTACTTGTTGGGAACAGACACCAGGGCTATTTGCATTGTGTACAGCAATTGGAGCACAATAGTGACTCGTCTTACCAGAAAACAACTCTTGCTCATAGGACAAAAAACTGCATGTGACTCACTCCACTTAGGACTGGGAAACAAACTCTAGCTCGCTTTACAAGAAACACACTCTGCTTTTGAGAAAAGAGCACTCTTCTACTCTACTGTGTTTTCTATGGGGTCCGAACAGTGAGCTTGCTCAGAACAAAAAAACTGTGCTTCCTACACACACGGGACATATCTACTTCAACTCTGCTTCGAAACCTGACAAGAACAGTAGATCCTCTTCAGTCCAATACACTGTACTTGTGGGGAACAGACGCGAGTGCTATTTGCACTGTGTATGCCAATTGGAGCACAATAGTGTCTCGTCTTACCAGAAAACAACTCTTGCTCGTAGGACAAAAACCTGCATGTGATTCAACTCCATTTAGGACTGGGAAACAAACGCTAGCTCGCCTTATAAGAAACACACTCTGCTTTTGAGAAAAGAGCACTCTTCTACTCTACTGTGTTTCCTATGGGGTCCGAACAGTGAGCTTGCTCAGAACAAAAGAACTGTGCTTCCTACACACACGGGCCATATAGTTCAACTCTGCTTAGGAAACTGACAAGAACAGTAGCTCCTCTTCAGTCCGATACACAGTTCTTGCTGGGAACAGACGCGAGTGCTCTTTACTCTGTGTATGGCAATGGGAGCGCAACAGTGACTTTCCTTACCAGAAAACAACTCTTGCTCGTAGGACCAGAAACTGCATGTGATTCAACTCCATTTAGGACTGGAAAACAAAGGCTAGCTCGCCTTACTAGAAACACACTCTGCTTTAGAGAAAAGAGCACTCTTCTACTCTACTGTGTTTCCTATAGGGCCAGAACAGTGAGCTTGCTCAGAACAAAAGAACTGTGCTTCCTACACACGGGCCATATCTAGTTCAACTCTGCTTAGGAAACTGACAAGAACAGTAGCTCCTCTTCAGTCCGATACACTGTGCTTACTGGGAGAGAAGCGAGTGCTATTTGCACTGTATATGGCAATGGGAGCGCAATAGTGACTTTCCTTACCAGAAAACAACTCTTGCTCGTAGGAACAGAAACTGCATGTGATTCCACTCCATTTAGGACTGGGAAACAAACGCTAGCTCGCGTTATAAGAAACACACTCTGCTTTTGAGAAAAGAACACTCTTCTACTCGACTGTGTTTCCTATAGGGCCAGAACAGTGAGCTTGCTCAGAACATAATAACTGTGCTTCCTACACACACGGGCCATATCTAGTTCAACGCTGCTTAGGAAACTTACAAGAACAGTAGCTCCGCTTCAGTCCGATACACTGTACTTGCTGAGAACAGACGTGAGTGCTATTTGCACTGTGTATGGCAATTGGAGCACAATAGTGACTCGTCTTACCAGAAAACAACTCTTGCTCGTAGGACAAAAAACTGCATGTGACTCAACTCCATTTAGGACTGGGAAACAAACGCTAGCTCGCCTTACATGAAATACACTCTGCTTTTGAGAAAAGAGCACTCTTCTACTCTACAGTGTTTCCTATGGGGTCCGAACAGTGAGCTTGCTCAGAACAAAAGAACTGTGCTTCCTACACACATGGGCCATATCTAGTTCAACTCTGCTTAGGAAACTGACAAGAACAGTAGATCCTTTTAAGTCCAATACACTGTACTTGCTGGGAACAGACGCCAGTGCTATTTGCACTGTGTATGGCAATTGGAGCACAATAGTGACTCCTCTAACCAGAAAACAACTCTTGCTCGTAGGACCAGAAACTGCATGTGATTCCACTCCATTTAGGACTGGGAAACAAATGCAAGCTCGCCTTACAAGAAACACACTCTGCTTTAGAGAAAAGAGCACTCTTCTACTGAACTGTATTTCCTATAGGGGCAGAACAGTGAGCTTGCTCAGAAAAAAAGAACTGTGCTTCCTACACACGGGCCATATCTAGTTCAACTCTGCTTAGGAAACTGAGAAGAAGAGTAGCTCCTCTTCAGTCCAATACACTGTACTTGCTGGGAACAGACGGGAGGTCTATTTGCACTGTGTATGGCAATGGGAACACAATAGTGACTTTAATTACCAGAAAACAACTCTTGCTCGTAGGACCAGAAACTGCATGTGATTCAACTCCATTTAGGAAAGGGAAACAAACACTAGCTTGCCTTACAAGAAACACACTCTGCTTTTGAGAAAAAAGCACTCTTCTACTCTACTGTGTTTCCTATGGGGTCCGAACAGTGAGCTTGCTCAGAACAAAAAAACTGTGCTTCCTACACACACGGCCATATCTTCTTCAAGTCTGCTTAAGAACCTGACAAGAACAGTAGATCCTCTTCAGTCCAATACACTGTATTGGCTGCGAACAGACGCCAGTGCTATTTGTCCTGTCTATGGCAATGGCAGTGCAATAGTGACTCTTCTTACCAGAAAACAACTCTTGATCGTAGTACCAGAAACTGCATGGGATTCAACTCCATTTAAAACTGGGAAACAAACGCTAGTACTCCTTACAAGAAACACACTCTGCTATAGAGAAAAGAGCACTCGTCTACTCTACTGTGTTTCCTATGGGGTCCAAACTGTGAGCTTGCCCAGAACAAAAGAACTGTTCTTCCTACACACACTGACCATATCTAGTTCAACTCTGCTTAGGAAACTGACAAGAACAGTAGCTCCTAATCATTCCAATACACTGTACTTGCTGGGAAAAGACGCGAGTGCTATTTGTCCTGTGTATGGCATTTGGAACGCAATAGTGACTCTTCTTACCAGAAAACAACTCTTGCTCATAGGACCAAAAACTGCCTGTGACTCAACTCCATTTAGGACTGGGAAACAAACACGAGCTCGCCTTATGAGAAATACACTCTGCTTTAGAGAAAAGAGCACTCTTCTACTCTACTGTGTTTCCTATAGGTTCAGAAGAGTGAGCTTGCTCAGAAAATAATAACTGAGCTTCCTACACATACGGGCCATATATAGTTCAACTCTCCTTAGGAACCTGACAAGAACAGTAGATCCTCTTCAGTCCAATACACTGTACTTGCTGGGAAAAGACGCGAGTGCTATTTGCACTGTGTATGGCAAAGGGAGCACAATAGTTTCTTTCCTTACCAGAATACAACTCTTGCTTGTAGGACCACAAACAGCATGTGATTCAACTCCATTTAGGACTGGGAAACAAACGCTAGCTTGCCTTACAAAAAACACACTCTGATTTTGAGAAAAGAGCACTCTTCTACTCTACTGTGTTTACTATGGGGTCCGAACAGTGAGCTTGCTCAGAACAAAAGAACTGTGCTTCCTACACACACTGGCCATATCTATTTCAACTCTGCTTAGGAAACTGACAAGAACAGTAGATCCTATTCAGTCCAATACACTGTACTTGCTGGGAACAGACACCAGTGCTATTTGCATTGTGTATGGCAATTGGAGCACAATAGTGACTCGTCTTACCAGAAAACAACTCTTGCTCATAGGACAAAAAACTGCATATGACTCAACTCCACTTAGGACTGGGAAACAAACTCTAGCTCGCTTTACAAGAAACACACTCTGCTTTTGAGAAAAGAGCACTCTTCTACTCTACTGTTTTTCCTATAGGGCCAGAACAGTGAGCTTGCTGAGAACAAAAGAACTGTGCTTCCTACACACGGGCCATATCTAGTTCAACTCTGCTTAGGAAACTGACAAGAACAGTAGCTCCTCTTCAGTCCGATACACTGTACTTACTGGGAGAGACGCGAGTGCTATTTGCACTGTATATGGCAATGGGAGCGCAATAGTGACTTTCCTTACCAGAAAACAACTCTTGCTCGTAGGACCAGAAACTGCATGTGATTCCGCTCCATTTAGGACTGGGAAACAAACGCTAGCTCGCGTTATAAGAAACACACTCTGCTTTTGAGAAAAGAACACTCTTCTACTCTACTGTGTTTAATATAGGGCCAGAACAGTAAGCTTGCTCAGAACATAGTAACTGTGCTTCCCACACACACGGGCCTAATCTAGTTCAACTCTGCTTAGGAAACTTACAAGAACAGTAGATCCTCTTCAGTCCAATACACTGTACTTGCTGGGAACAGACGCATGTGCTATTTGCACTGTGTATGGCAATGGGAGCGCAATAGTGACTTTCCTTACCAGAAAACAAATCTTGCTCGTAAGACCAGAAACTGCATGTGATTCCACTCCATTTAGGACTGGGAAACAAATGCAAGCTCGCCTTACAAGAAACACACTCTGCTTTTGAGAAAAGAGCACTCTTCTACTCTACTGTGTTTCCTATGGGGTCCACACAGTGAGCTTGCTCAGAACAAAAGAACTGTGCTTCCTACACACACGAACCATATCTAGTTCAACTCTGCTTAGGAAACTGACAAGAACAGTAGCTCCTAATCATTCCAATACACTGTACTTGCTGGGAAAAGACGCGAGTGCTATTTGCCTTGATAGGGCAATGGGAGCGCAATAGTGACTTTCCTTACCAGAAAACAACTCTTGTTAGTAGGACCAGAAACTGCATGTGATTCAACTCCATTTAGGACTGGGAAACAAACGCTAGCTCGCCTTTCAAGAAACACACTCTGCTTTAGAGAAAAAAGCACTCTTCTACTCTACTGTGTTTCCTATGGGGTCAGAACAGTGAGCTTGCTCAGAACAAAAAAACTGTGCTTCCTACACACATGGCCATATCTACTTCAAGTCTGCTTAGGAACCTGACAAGAACAGTAGATCCTCTTCAGTCCAATACACTGTATTGGCTGCGAACAGACGCCAGTGCTATTTGTCCTGTCTATGGCAATGGCAGTGCAATAGTGACTCTTCTTACCAGAAAACAACTCTTGATCGTAGTACCAGAAACTGCATGGGATTCAACTCCATTTAAAACTGGGAAACAAACGCTAGTTCTCCTTACAAGAAACACATTCTGCTTTAGAGAAAAGAGCACTCTTCTACTCTACTGCGTTTCCTATGGGGTCCAAACTGTGAGCTTGCCCAGAACAAAAGAACTGTTCTTCCTACACACACGGACCATATCTAGTTCAACTCTGCTTAGGAAACTGACAAGAACAGTAGCTCCTAATCATTCCAAAACACTGTACTTGCTGGGAAAAGACGCGAGTGCTATTTGCCTTGATAGGGCAATGGGAGCGCAATAGTGACTTTCCTTACCAGAAAACAACTCTTGTTCGTAGGACCAGAAACTGCATGTGATTCCACTCCATTTAGGACTGGGACACAAACGCTAGCTCGCCTTACAAGTAACACACTCTGCTTTAGAGAAAAGAGCAGTCTTCTACTCTACTTTTTTTCCTATGCGGTCAAAACAGTGAGCTTGCTCAGAACAAAAGAACTGTGATTCCTACACACACGGACCATATGTAGTTCAACTCTGCTTAGGAAACTGACAAGAACAGTATCTCCTATTCAGTCCAATACACTGTACTTGCTGGGAAAAGACGTGAGTGCTATTTGCCCTGTGTATAGCAATGGGAGCACAATAGTGACTTTCAATACCAGAAAACAACTCTTGCTCATAGGACCAAAAACTGCCTGTGACTCAACTCCATTTAGGACTGGGAAACAAACGCGAGCTCGCCTCACGAGAAATACACTCTGCTTTAGAGAAAAGAGCACTCTTCTACTCTACTGTGTTTCCTATAGGTCCAGAAGAGTGAGCTTGCTCAGAATATAATAACTGAGCTTCCTACACATACGGGCCATATATAGTTCAACTCTGCTTAGGAACCTGACAAGAACAGTAGATCCTCTTCAGTCCAATACATTGTACTTGCTGGGAAAAGACACGAGTGCTGTTTGCACTGTGTATGGCAAAGGGAGCACAATAGTGACTTTCCTTACCAGAATACAACTCTTGCTCATAGGACCACAAAGAGCATGTGATTCAACTCCATTTAGGACTGGGAAACAAACGCTAGCTTGCCTTACAAAAAACACACTCTGCTTTTGAGAAAAGAGCACTCTTCTACTCTACTGTGTTTCCTATGGTGTCCGAACAGTGAGCTTGCTCAGAACAAAAGAACTGTGCTTCCTACACACACTGGCCATATCTATTTCAACTCTGCTTAGGAAACTGACAAGAACAGTAGATCCTATTCAGTCCAATACACTGTACTTGCTGGGAACAGACACCAGTGCTATTTGCATTGTGTACGGCAATTGGAGCACAATAGTGACTCGTCTTACCAGAAAACAACTCTTGCTCATAGGACAAAAAACTGCATGTGACTCAACACCACTTAGGACTGGGAAACAAACTCTAGCTCGCTTTACAAGAAACACACTCTGCTTTTGAGAAAAGAGCACTCTTCTACTCTACTGTTTTTCCTATAGGGCCAGAACAATGAGCTTGCTCAGAAAAAAAGAACTGTGGTTCCTACACACACGGGCGATATCTAGTTCAACTATGCTTAGAAAACTGACAAGAACAGTAGCTCCTATTCAGTCCAATACACTGTATTGTTGGGAACAGACACAAGTGCTATTTGCACTGTGTATGGCAATGGGAGCACAATAGTGACTTTCCTTACCAGTAAACAACTCTTGTTCGTAGGACCAGAGACTGCATGTGATTCAACTCCATTTAGGACTAGGAAACAAACGCTAGCTCGCCTTACAAGAAACACACTCTGCTTTAGAGAAAAGAGCACTCATCTACTCTACTCTGTTTCCTATAGGGCCAGAACAGTGAGCTTGCTCAGAACATAAGAACTGTGCTTCCTACACACACGGCCATATCTAGTTCAACTCTGCTTAGGAAACTGACAAGAACAGTAGCTCCTCTTCAGTCCGATACACTGTACTTGCTGGGAACAGACGCGAGTGCTATTTGCACTGTGTATGGCAATGGGAGCGCAATAGTGACTTTCCTTACCAGAAAACAACTCTTGCTCGTAGGACCAGAAACTGCATGTGATTCAACTCTATTTAGGACTGGGAAACAAACGCTAGCTCGCCTTACAAGAAACACACTCTGCTTTTGAGAAAAGAGCACTCTTCTACTCTACTGTGTTTCTTATGGGGTCCGAACAGTGAGCTTGCTCAGAACAAAAGAACTGTGCTTCCTACACACACGGCCATATCTAGTTCAATTCTGCTTAGGAACCTGACAAGAACAGTAGATCCTCTTCAGTCCAATACACTGTACTTGCTGGGAACAGAAGCCTGTGCTATTTGTCCTGTGTATGGCAATGGCAGCGCAATAATGACTCTTCTTACCATAAAACAACTCTTGCTCGTAGGACCAGAAAATGCATGTGATTCAACTCCATTTAGGACTGGGAAACAAAGGCTAGCTCGCCTTACAAGAAACACACTCTGCTTTAGAGAAAAGAGCACTCTTCTACTCTACTGTGTTTCCTATAGGGCCAGAACAGTGAGCTTGCTCAGAACAAAAGAACTGTGCTTCCTACACACGGGCCATATCTAGTTCAACTCTGCTTAGGAAACTGACAAGAACAGTAGCTCCTCTTCAGTCCGATACACTGTACTTACTGGGAGAGACGCGAGTGCTATTTGCACTGTATATGGCAATGGGAGCGCAATAGTGACTTTCCTTACCAGAAAACAACTCTTGCTCGTAGGACCAGAAACTGCATGTGATTCCACTCCATTTAGGACTGGGAAACAAACGCTAGCTCGCGTTATAAGAAACACACTCTGCTTTTGAGAAAAGAACACTCTTCTACTCTACTGTGTTTCCTATAGGGCCAGAACAGTGAGCTTGCTCAGAACATAATAACTGTGCTTCCTACACACACGGGCCATATCTAGTTCAACTCTGCTTAGGAAACTGACAAGAACAGTAGCTCCTCTTCAGTCCAATACACTGTACTTGCTGGGAACAGACGCATGTGCTATTTGTACTGTATATGGCAATGGGAGCGCAATAGTGACTTTCCTTACCAGAAAACAACTCTTGCTCGTAGGACCAGAAACTGCATGTGATTCCACTCCATTTAGGACTGGGAAACAAACGCAAGCTCGCCTTACAAGAAACACACTCTGCTTTAGAGAAAAGAGCACTCTTCTACTCTACTGTATTTCCTATAGACCCAGAACAGTGAGCTTGCTCAGAAAAAAAGAACTGTGCTTCCTACACACGGGCCATATCTAGTTCAACTCTGCTTAGGAAACTGAGAAGAAGAATAGCTCCTCTTCATTCCAATACACTGTACTTGCTGGGAACAGACGGGAGGGCTATTTGCACTGTGTATGGCAATGGGAACACAATAGTGACTTTCCGTACCAGAAAACAACTCTTGCTCGTAGGACCAGAAACTGCATGTGATTCAACTCCATTTAGAAAAGGGAAACAAACACTAGCTCGTCTTACAAGAAACACACTCTGCTTTTGAGAAAAAAGTACTCTTCTACTCTACTGTGTTTCCTATGGGGTCCGAAGAGTGAGCTTGCTCAGAACAAAAAAACTGTGCTTCCTACACACACGGCCATATCTACTTCAACTCTGCTTAGGAACCTGACAAGAACAGTAGATCCTCTTCAATCCAATACACTGTATTGGCTGCGAACAGACGCCAGTGCTATTTGTCCTGTCTATGGCAATGTCAGTGCAATAGTGACTCTTCTTACCAGAAAACAACTCTTGATCGTAGTAACAGAAACTGCATGGGATTCAACTCCATTTAAAACTGGGAAACAAACGCTAGTTCTCCTTACAAGAAACACACTCTGCTTTAGAGAAAAGAGCACTCTTCTACTCTACTGTGTTTCCTATGGGGTCCGAACAGTGAGCTTGCCCAGAACAAAAGAACTGTTCTTCCTACACACACGGACCATATCTAGTTCAACTCTGCTTAGGAAAATGACAAGAACAGTAGCTCCTCTTCAATCCAATACACTGTACTTGCTGGGAACAGACGCATGTGCTATTTGCACTGTGTATGGCAATGGGAGCGCAATAGTGACTTTCCTTACCAGAAAACAACTCTTGCTCGTAGGACCAGAAACTGCATGTGATTCCACTCCATTTAGGACTGGGAAACAAATGCAAGCTCGCCTTACAAGAAACACATTCTGCTTTAGAGAAAAGAGCACTCTTCTACTCTACTGTGTTTCCTATGGGGTCCACACAGTGAGCTTGCTCAGAACAAAAGAACTGTGCTTCCTACACACACGGACCATATCTAGTTCAACTCTGCTTAGGAAACTGACAAGAACAGTAGCTCCTAATCATTCCAATACACTGTACTTGCTGGGAAAAGACGCGAGTGCTATTTGCCTTGATAGGGCAATGGGAGCGCAATAGTGACTTTCCTTACCAGAAAACAACTCTTGTTCGTAGGACCAGAAACTGCATGTGATTCAACTCCATTTAGGACTGGGAAACAAACGCTAGCTCGCCTTTCAAGAAACACACTCTGCTTTAGAGAAAAAAGCACTCTTCTACTCTACTGTGTTTCCTATGGGGTCCGAACAGTGAGCTTGCTCAGAACAAAAAAACTGTGCTTCCTACACACACGGCCATATCTACTTCAAGTCTGCTTAGGAACCTGACAAGAACAGTAGATCCTCTTCAGTCCAATACACTGTATTGGCTGCGAACAGACGCCAGTGCTATTTGTCCTGTCTATGGCAATGGCAGTGCAATAGTGACTCTTCTTACCAGAAAACAACTCTTGATCGTAGTACCAGAAACTGCATGGGATTCAACTCCATTTAAAACTGGGAAACAAACGCTAGTTCTCCTTACAAGAAACACACTCTGCTTTAGAGAAAAGAGCACTCTTCTACTCTACTGTGTTTCCTATGGGGTCCAAACTGTGAGCTGGGCCAGAACAAAAGAACTGTTCTTCCTACACACACGGACCATATCTAGTTCAACTCTGCTTAGGAAACTGACAAGAACAGTAGCTCCTAATCATTCCAATACACTGTACTTGCTGGGAAAAGACGCGAGTGCTATTTGTCCTGTGTATGGCATTTGGAACGCAATAGTGACTCTTCTTACCAGAAAACAACTCTTGCTCATAGGACCAAAAACTGCCTGTGACTCAACTCCATTTAGGACTGGGAAACAAACACGAGCTCGCCTTATGAGAAATACACTCTGCTTTAGAGAAAAGAGCACTCTTCTACTCTACTGTGTTTCCTATAGGTCCAGAAGAGTGAGCTTGCTCAGAATATAATAACTGAGCTTCCTACACATACGGGCCATATATAGTTCAACTCTCCTTAGGAACCTGACAAGAACAGTAGATCCTCTTCAGTCCAATACACTGTACTTGCTGGGAAAAGACGCGAGTGCTATTTGCACTGTGTATGGCAAAGGGAGCACAATAGTTTCTTTCCTTACCAGAATACAACTCTTGCTTGTAGGACCACAAACAGCATGTGATTCAACTCCATTTAGGACTGGGAAACAAATGCTAGCTTTCCTTACAAAAAACACACTCTGATTTTGAGAAAAGAGCACTCTTCTACTCTACTGTGTTTACTATGGGGTCCGAACAGTGAGCTTGCTCAGAACAAAAGAACTGTGCTTCCTACACACACTGGCCATATCTATTTCAACTCTGCTTAGGAAACTGACAAGAACAGTAGATCCTATTCAGTCCAATACACTGTACTTGCTGGGAACAGACACCAGTGCTATTTGCATTGTGTACGGCAATTGGAGCACAATAGTGACTCGTCTTACCAGAAAACAACTCTTGCTCATAGGACAAAAAACTGCATATGACTCAACTCCACTTAGGACTGGGAAACAAACTCTAGCTCGCTTTACAAGAAACACACTCTGCTTTTGAGAAAAGAGCACTCTTCTACTCTACTGTTTTTCCTATAGGGCCAGAACAGTGAGCTTGCACAGAAAAAAAGAACTGTGCTTCCTACACACACGGGCCATATCTAGTTCAACTCTGCTTAGGAAACTGACAAGAACAGTAGCTACTATTCAGTACAATACACTGTATTGTTGGGAACAGATGCAAGTGCTATTTGCACTGTGTTTGGCAATGGGAGCACAATAGTGACTTTCCTTACCAGAAAACAACTCTTGTTCGTAGGACCAGAAACTGCATGTGATTCAACTCCATTTAGGACTAGGAAACCAACGCTAGCTCGCCTTACAAGAAACACACTCTGCTTTAGAGAAAAGAGCACTCATCTACTCTACTCTGTTTCCTATAGGGCCAGAACAGTGAGCTTGCTCAGAACATAAGAACTGTGCTTCCTACACACACGGCCATATCTAGTTCAACTCTGCTTAGGAAACTGACAAGAACTGTAGCTCCTCTGCAGTCCGATACAGTGTACTTGCTGGGAACAGCCGCGAGTGCTATTTGCACTGTGTATGGCAATGGGAGCGCAATAGTGACTTTCCTTACCAGAAAACAACTCTTGCTCGTAGGACCAGAAACTGCATGTGATTCAACTCTATTTAGGACTGGGAAACAAACGCTAGCTCGCCTTACAAGAAACACACTCTGCTTTTGAGAAAAGAGCACTCTTCTACTCTACTATGTTTTCTATGGGGTCCGAACAGTGAGCTTGCTCAGAACAAAAAAACTGTGCTTCCTACACACACGGCCATATCTACTTCAAGTCTGCTTAGGAACCTGACAAGAACAGTAGCTCCTCTTCAGTCCAATACACTGTAATTGCTGCGAACAGACGCCAGTGCTATTTGTCCTGTCTATGGCAATGGCAGTGCAATAGTGACTCTTCTTACCAGAAAACAACTCTTGATCGTAGTACCAGAAACTGCATGGGATTCAACTCCATTTAAAACTGGGAAACCATCGCTAGTTCTCCTTACAAGAAACACACTCTGCTTTAGAGAAAAGAGCACTCATCTACTCTACTGTGTTTCCTATGGGTTCCAAACTGTGAGCTTGCCCAGAACAAAAGAACTGTTCTTCCTACACACACGGACCATATCTAGTTCAACTCTGCTTAAGAAACTGACAAGAACAGTAGCTCCTCTTCAGTCCAATACACTGTACTTGCTGGGAACAGACGCATGTGCTATTTGCACTGTGTATGGTAATGGGAGCGCAATAGTGACTTTCCTTACCAGAAAACAACTCTTGCTCGTAGGACTAGAAACTGCATGTGATTCCACTCCATTTAGGACTGGGAAACAAACGCAAGCTCGCCTTACAAGAAACTCACTCTGCTTTAGAGAAAAGAGCACTCTTCTACTCTACTGTATTTCCTATAGGGCCAGAACAGTGAGCCTGTCTCAGAAAAAAAGAACTGTGCTTCCTACACACGGGCCATATCTAGTTCAACTCTGCTTAGGAAACTGAGAAGAAGAGTAGCTCCTCTTCAGTCCAATACACTGTACTTGCTGGGAACAAACGGGAGGGCTATTTGCACTGTGTATGGCAATGGGAACACAATAGTGACTTTCCTTACCAGAAAACAACTCTTGCTCCTAGGACCAGAAACTGCATGTGATTCAACTCCATTTAGGAAAGGGAAACAAACACTAGCTCGCCTTACAAGAAACACACTCTGCTTTTGAGAAAAAAGCACTCTTCTACTCTACTGTGTTTCCTATGGGGTCCGAACAGTGAGCTTGCTCAGAAAAAAAAACTGTGCTTCCTACACACACGGCCATATCTACTTCAAGTCTGCTTAGGAACCTGACAAGAACAGTAGATCCTCTTCAGTCCAATACACTGTATTGGCTGCGAACAGACGCCAGTGCTATTTCTCCTGTCTATGGCAATGGCAGTGCAATAGTGACTCTTTTTACCAGAAAACAACTCATGATCATAGTACCAGAAACTGCATGGGATTCAACTCCATTTAGGACTGGGAAACAAACGCTAGCTCGCATTACAAGAAACACACTCTGCTTTAGAGAAAAGAGCACTCATCTACTCTACTGTGTTTCCTATGGGTTCCAAACTGTGAGCTTGCCCAGAACAAAAGAACTGTTCTTCCTACACACACGGACCATATCTAGTTCAACTCTGCTTAAGAAACTGACAAGAACAGTAGCTCCTCTTCAGTCCAATACACTGTACTTGCTGGGAACAGACGCATGTGCTATTTGCACTGTGTATGGTAATGGG
>NW_026737400.1:0-42000 GCF_949786415.1 Peromyscus eremicus | reverse complement strand
TATGTTCTTAGCAAGCTCACTGTTCTGGCCCTATAAGAAACACAGTAGAGTAGAAGAGTGCACATTTCTTAAAAGCAGAGTGTGTTTCTTGTAAGGCGAGCTCGTGTTTGTTTCCCAGTCCTAAATGGAGTTGAGTCACATGCAGTTTTTGGTACTACGAGCAAGAGTTGTTATCTGGTAAGAAGAGTCACTGTTGTGCTCCAAATGTCATATACAGTGCAAATAGCACTCGCGTCTGTTCCCAGCAAGTACAGTGTATCGGACTGAATAGGAGCTACTGTTCTTGTCAGTTTCCTAAGCAGACTTGAACTAGATATGGCCGTGTGTGTAGGAAGCACAATTTTTTTGTTCTGAGCAAGCTCACTGTTCGGAACACATAGGAAACACAGTAGAGTAGAAGAGTGCTCTTTTCTAAAAAGCAGAGTGTGTTTTTGGAAGGAGAGCTAGCGTTTGTTTCCCAGTCCTAAATGGAGTTGAGTCACAAGCAGGTTTTTGTCCTACGAGCAAGAGTAGTTTTCTGGTAAGACGAGTCACTATTGTGCTCCAATTGCCATACACAGTGCAAATAGCACTCGCGTCTGTTCCGAGCAAGTACAGTGTTTTGGACTGAAGAGGAGCTACTGTTCTTGTCACTTTCCTAAGCAGAGTTGAACTAGATATGGCCCATGTATGTAGGAAGCACAGTTCTTTTTTTCTGAGCAAGCTCACTGTTTGGACCCCATAGGAAACACAATGGAGTACAAGAGTGCTCTTTTCTCAAAAGCAGAGTGTGTTTCATGTAAGGCGAGCTAGCATTTGTTTCCCAGTCCTAAATGGAGTTGAATCACATGCAGTTTCTGGTCCTACGAGCAAGAGTTGTTTTCTGGTAAGGAAAGTCACTATTGCGCTCCCATTGCCATACACAGTGCAAATAGCCCTCCCGTCTGTTCCCAGCAAGTACAGTGTATCGGACTGAAGAGGATCTACTGTTCTTGTCAGGTTCCTAAGCAGACTTGAACTAGATGTGGCCGTGTTTGTAGGAAGCACAGTTTTTTTATTCTGAGCAAGCTCACTGTTCGGAACACATAGGAAACAGTAGAGTAGAAGAGTGCTCTTTTCTCAAAAGCAGAGTGTGTTTCTTGGAAGGCGAGCTAGCGTTTGTTTCCCAGTCCTAAATGGAGTTGAGTTACATGCAGTTTTTTGTCCTACGAGCAAGAGTTGTTTTCTGGTAAGACGAGTCACTATTGTGCTCCAATTGCCATACACAGTGCAAATAGCACTCGCGTCTGTTCTGAGCAAATAGAGTGTATTGGACTGAAGAGGAGCTACTGTTCTTGTCAGTTTCCTAAGCAGAGTTGAACTAGTTATGGCCCGAGTGTAGGAAGCACAGTTCTTTTCTTCTGAGCAAGCTCACTGTTCTGGCCCTATAGGAAACACAGTAGAGTAGAAGAGTGCTCTTTTCTCTAAAGCAGATAGTGTTTCTTGTAAGGCGAGCTAGCGTTTGTTTCCCAGTCCTAAGTGGAGTGTAATCACATGCAGTTTCTGGTCCTACGAGCAAGAGTTGTTTTCTGGTAAGAAGAGTCACTGTTGTGCTCCCATTGTCATACACAGGGCAAATAGCACACGCGTCTGTTCCCAGCATGTACAGTGTATTGGACTGAAGAGGATCTACTGTTCTTGTCAGGTTCCTAAGCAGAGTTGAACTAGATATGGCCGTGTGTGTAGGAAGCACAGTTCTTTTGTTCTGAGCAAGCTCACTGTTCTGGCCCTCTAGGAAACACAGTAGAGTAGAAGAGTGCTCTTTTCTCAAAAGCAGATTGTGTTTCTTGTAAGGGGAGCTAGCGTTTGTTTCCCAGTCCTATATGGAGTTGAATCACATGCAGTTTCTGGTCCTACGAGCAAGAGTTGTTTTTTGGTAAGGAAAGTCACTATTGTGCTCCAATTGCCATACACAGTGCAAATAGCACATGCGTCTGTTCCCAGCAAGCACAGTGTATCAGACTGAAGAGGAGCTACTGTTCTTGTCAGTTTCCTAAGCAGAGTTGAACTAGATATGGCCCGTGTGTGTAGGAAGCACAGTTCTTATGTTCTGAGCAAGCTCACTGTTCTGGACCTATAGGAAACACAGTAGAGTAGAAGAGTGCACTTTTCTTAAAAGCAGAGTGTGTTTTTTGTAAGGCGAGCTCGTGTTTGTTTCCCAGTCCTAAATGGAGTTGAGTCACATGCAGTTTCTGGTCCTACGAGCAAGAGTTGTTTTCTGGTAAGAAGAGTCACTGTTGCGCTCCAAATGTCATATACAGTGCAAATAGCACTCGCGTCTGTTCCCAGCAAGTACAGTGTATCGGACTGAATAGGAGCTACTGTTCTTGTCAGTTTCCTAAGCAGACTTGAACTAGATATGGCCGTGTGTGTAGGAAGCACAATTTTTTTGTTCTGAGCAAGCTCACTGTTCGGAACACATAGGAAACACAGTAGAGTAGAAGAGTGCTCTTTTCTCAAAAGCAGAGTGTGTTTTTGGAAGGCGAGCTAGCGTTTGTTTCCCAGTCCTAAATGGAGTTGAGTCACAAGCAGGTTTTTGTCCTACGAGCAAGAGTAGTTTTCTGGTAAGACGAGTCACTATTGTGCTCCAATTGCCATACACAGTGCAAATAGCACTCGCGTCTGTTCCGAGCAAGTACAGTGTATTGGACTGAAGAGGAGCTACTGTTCTTGTCACTTTCCTAAGCAGAGTTGAACTAGATATGGCCCGTGTATGTAGGAAGCACAGTTCTTTTTTTCTGAGCAAGCTCACTGTTTGGACCCCATAGGAAACACAATGGAGTACAAGAGTGCTCTTTTCTCAAAAGCAGAGTGTGTTTCATGTAAGGCGAGCTAGCATTTGTTTCCCAGTCCTAAATGGAGTTGAATCACATGCAGTTTCTGGTCCTACGAGCAAGAGTTGTTTTCTGGTAAGGAAAGTCACTATTGCGCTCCCATTGCCATGCACAGTGCAAATAGCCCTCCCGTCTGTTCCCAGCAAGTACAGTGTATCGGACTGAAGAGGATCTACTGTTCTTGTCAGGTTCCTAAGCAGACTTGAACTAGATGTGGCCGTGTTTGTAGGAAGCACAGTTTTTTTATTCTGAGCAAGCTCACTGTTCGGAACACATAGGAAACAGTAGAGTAGAAGAGTGCTCTTTTCTCAAAAGCAGAGTGTGTTTCTTGGAAGGCGAGCTAGCGTTTGTTTCGCAGTCCTAAATGGAGTTGAGTTACATGCAGTTTTTTGTCCTACAAGCAAGAGTTGTTTTCTGGTAAGACGAGTCACTATTGTGCTCCAATTGCCATACACAGTGCAAATAGCACTCGCGTCTGTTCTGAGCAAGTAGAGTGTATTGGACTGAAGAGGAGCTACTGTTCTTGTCAGTTTCCTAAGCAGAGTTGAACTAGTTATGGCCCGAGTGTAGGAAGCACAGTTCTTTTCTTCTGAGCAAGCTCACTGTTCTGGCCCTATAGGAAACACAGTAGAGTAGAAGAGTGCTCTTTTCTCTAAAGCAGATAGTGTTTCTTGTAAGGCGAGCTAGCGTTTGTTTCCCAGTCCTAAATGGAGTGTAATCACATGCAGTTTCTGGTCCTACGAGCAAGAGTTGTTTTCTGGTAAGAAGAGTCACTGTTGTGCTCCCATTGTCATACACAGGGCAAATAGCACACGCGTCTGTTCCCAGCATGTACAGTGTATTGGACTGAAGAGGATCTACTGTTCTTGTCAGGTTCCTAAGCAGAGTTGAACTAGATATGGCCGTGTGTGTAGGAAGCACAGTTCTTTTGTTCTGAGCAAGCTCACTGTTCTGGCCCTCTAGGAAACACAGTAGAGTAGAAGAGTGCTCTTTTCTCAAAAGCAGATTGTGTTTCTTGTAAGGGGAGCTAGCGTTTGTTTCCCAGTCCTATATGGAGTTGAATCACATGCAGTTTCTGGTCCTACGAGCAAGAGTTGTTTTTTGGTAAGGAAAGTCACTATTGTGCTCCAATTGCCATACACAGTGCAAATAGCACATGCGTCTGTTCCCAGCAAGCACAGTGTATCAGACTGAAGAGGAACTACTGTTCTTGTCAGTTTCCTAAGCAGAGTTGAACTAGATATGGCCCGTGTGTGTAGGAAGCACAGTTCTTATGTTCTGAGCAAGCTCACTGTTCTGGCCCTATAGGAAACACAGTAGAGTAGAAGAGTGCACTTTTCTTAAAAGCAGAGTGTGTTTCTTGTAAGGCGAGCTCGTGTTTGTTTCCCAGTCCTATATGGAGTTGAGTCACATGCAGTTTCTGGTCCTACGAGCAAGAGTTGTTTTCTGGTAAGAAGAGTCACTGTTGCGCTCCAAATGTCATATACAGTGCAAATAGCACTCGCGTCTGTTCCCAGCAAGTACAGTGTATCGGACTGAATAGGAGCTACTGTTCTTGTCAGTTTCCTAAGCAGACTTGAACTAGATATGGCCGTGTGTGTAGGAAGCACAATTTTTTTGTTCTGAGCAAGCTCACTGTTCGGAACACATAGGAAACACAGTAGAGTAGAAGAGTGCTCTTTTCTCAAAAGCAGAGTGTGTTTTTGGAAGGCGAGCTAGCGTTTGTTTCCCAGTCCTAAATGGAGTTGAGTCACAAGCAGGTTTTTGTCCTACGAGCAAGAGTAGTTTTCTGGTAAGACGAGTCACTATTGTGCTCCAATTGCCATACACAGTGCAAATAGCACTCGCGTCTGTTCTGAGCAAGTAGAGTGTATTGGACTGAAGAGGAGCTACTGTTCTTGTCAGTTTCCTAAGCAGAGTTGAACTAGTTATGGCCCGAGTGTAGGAAGCACAGTTCTTTTCTTCTGAGCAAGCTCACTGTTCTGGCCCTATAGGAAACACAGTAGAGTAGAAGAGTGCTCTTTTCTCTAAAGCAGATAGTGTTTCTTGTAAGGCGAGCTAGCGTTTGTTTCCCAGTCCTAAATGGAGTGTAATCACATGCAGTTTCTGGTCCTACGAGCAAGAGTTGTTTTCTGGTAAGAAGAGTCACTGTTGTGCTCCCATTGTCATACACAGGGCAAATAGCACACGCGTCTGTTCCCAGCATGTACAGTGTATTGGACTGAAGAGGATCTACTGTTCTTGTCAGGTTCCTAAGCAGAGTTGAACTAGATATGGCCGTGTGTGTAGGAAGCACAGTTCTTTTGTTCTGAGCAAGCTCACTGTTCTGGCCCTCTAGGAAACACAGTAGAGTAGAAGAGTGCTCTTTTCTCAAAAGCAGATTGTGTTTCTTGTAAGGGGAGCTAGCGTTTGTTTCCCAGTCCTATATGGAGTTGAATCACATGCAGTTTCTGGTCCTACGAGCAAGAGTTGTTTTTTGGTAAGGAAAGTCACTATTGTGCTCCAATTGCCATACACAGTGCAAATAGCACATGCGTCTGTTCCCAGCAAGCACAGTGTATGAGACTGAAGAGGAACTACTGTTCTTGTCAGTTTCCTAAGCAGAGTTGAACTAGATATGGCCCGTGTGTGTAGGAAGCACAGTTCTTATGTTCTGAGCAAGCTCACTGTTCTGGCCGTATAGGAAACACAGTAGAGTAGAAGAGTGCACTTTTCTTAAAAGCAGAGTGTGTTTCTTGTAAGGCGAGCTCGTGTTTGTTTCCCAGTCCTAAATGGAGTTGAGTCACATGCAGTTTCTGGTCCTACGAGCAAGAGTTGTTTTCTGGTAAGAAGAGTCACTGTTGCGCTCCAAATGTCATATACAGTGCAAATAGCACTCGCGTCTGTTCCCAGCAAGTACAGTGTATCGGACTGAATAGGAGCTACTGTTCTTGTCAGTTTCCTAAGCAGACTTGAACTAGATATGGCCGTGTGTGTAGGAAGCACAATTTTTTTGTTCTGAGCAAGCTCACTGTTCGGAACACATAGGAAACACAGTAGAGTAGAAGAGTGCTCTTTTCTCAAAAGCAGAGTGTGTTTTTGGAAGGCGAGCTAGCGTTTGTTTCCCAGTCCTAAATGGAGTTGAGTCACAAGCAGTTTTTTGTCCTACGAGCAAGATTTGTTTTCTGGTAAGAAGAGTCACTATTGTGCTCCAATTGCCATACACAGTGCAAATAGCACTCGCGTCTGTTCCGAGCAAGTACAGTGTATTGGACTGAAGAGGAGCTACTGTTCTTGTCACTTTCCTAAGCAGAGTTGAACTCGATATGGCCCGTGTATGTAGGAAGCACAGTTCTTTTTTTCTGAGCAAGCTCACTGTTTGGACCCCATAGGAAACACAATGGAGTACAAGAGTGCTCTTTTCTCAAAAGCAGAGTGTGTTTCATGTAAGGCGAGCTAGCATTTGTTTCCCAGTCCTAAATGGAGTTGAATCACATGCAGTTTCTGGTCCTACGAGCAAGAGTTGTTTTCTGGTAAGGAAAGTCACTATTGCGCTCCCATTGCCATGCACAGTGCAAATAGCCCTCCCGTCTGTTCCCAGCAAGTACAGTGTATCGGACTGAAGAGGATCTACTGTTCTTGTCAGGTTCCTAAGCAGACTTGAACTAGATGTGGCCGTGTTTGTAGGAAGCACAGTTTTTTTATTCTGAGCAAGCTCACTGTTCGGAACACATAGGAAACAGTAGAGTAGAAGAGTGCTCTTTTCTCAAAAGCAGAGTGTGTTTCTTGGAAGGCGAGCTAGCGTTTGTTTCGCAGTCCTAAATGGAGTTGAGTTACATGCAGTTTTTTGTCCTACAAGCAAGAGTTGTTTTCTGGTAAGACGAGTCACTATTGTGCTCCAATTGCCATACACAGTGCAAATAGCACTCGCGTCTGTTCTGAGCAAGTAGAGTGTATTGGACTGAAGAGGAGCTACTGTTCTTGTCAGTTTCCTAAGCAGAGTTGAACTAGTTATGGCCCGAGTGTAGGAAGCACAGTTCTTTTCTTCTGAGCAAGCTCACTGTTCTGGCCCTATAGGAAACACAGTAGAGTAGAAGAGTGCTCTTTTCTCTAAAGCAGATAGTGTTTCTTGTAAGGCGAGCTAGCGTTTGTTTCCCAGTCCTAAATGGAGTGTAATCACATGCAGTTTCTGGTCCTACGAGCAAGAGTTGTTTTCTGGTAAGAAGAGTCACTGTTGTGCTCCCATTGTCATACACAGGGCAAATAGCACACGCGTCTGTTCCCAGCATGTACAGTGTATTGGACTGAAGAGGATCTACTGTTCTTGTCAGGTTCCTAAGCAGAGTTGAACTAGATATGGCCGTGTGTGTAGGAAGCACAGTTCTTTTGTTCTGAGCAAGCTCACTGTTCTGGCCCTCTAGGAAACACAGTAGAGTAGAAGAGTGCTCTTTTCTCAAAAGCAGATTGTGTTTCTTGTAAGGGGAGCTAGCGTTTGTTTCCCAGTCCTATATGGAGTTGAATCACATGCAGTTTCTGGTCCTACGAGCAAGAGTTGTTTTTTGGTAAGGAAAGTCACTATTGTGCTCCAATTGCCATACACAGTGCAAATAGCACATGCGTCTGTTCCCAGCAAGCACAGTGTATCAGACTGAAGAGGAACTACTGTTCTTGTCAGTTTCCTAAGCAGAGTTGAACTAGATATGGCCCGTGTGTGTAGGAAGCACAGTTCTTATGTTCTGAGCAAGCTCACTGTTCTGGCCCTATAGGAAACACAGTAGAGTAGAAGAGTGCACTTTTCTTAAAAGCAGAGTGTGTTTCTTGTAAGGCGAGCTCGTGTTTGTTTCCCAGTCCTAAATGGAGTTGAGTCACATGCAGTTTCTGGTCCTACGAGCAAGAGTTGTTTTCTGGTAAGAAGAGTCACTGTTGCGCTCCAAATGTCATATACAGTGCAAATAGCACTCGCGTCTGTTCCCAGCAAGTACAGTGTATCGGACTGAATAGGAGCTACTGTTCTTGTCAGTTTCCTAAGCAGACTTGAACTAGATATGGCCGTGTGTGTAGGAAGCACAATTTTTTTGTTCTGAGCAAGCTCACTGTTCGGAACACATAGGAAACACAGTAGAGTAGAAGAGTGCTCTTTTCTCAAAAGCAGAGTGTGTTTTTGGAAGGCGAGCTAGCGTTTGTTTCCCAGTCCTAAATGGAGTTGAGTCACAAGCAGTTTTTTGTCCTACGAGCAAGATTTGTTTTCTGGTAAGAAGAGTCACTATTGTGCTCCAATTGCCATACACAGTGCAAATAGCACTCGCGTCTGTTCCGAGCAAGTACAGTGTATTGGACTGAAGAGGAGCTACTGTTCTTGTCACTTTCCTAAGCAGAGTTGAACTCGATATGGCCCGTGTATGTAGGAAGCACAGTTCTTTTTTTCTGAGCAAGCTCACTGTTTGGACCCCATAGGAAACACAATGGAGTACAAGAGTGCTCTTTTCTCAAAAGCAGAGTGTGTTTCATGTAAGGCGAGCTAGCATTTGTTTCCCAGTCCTAAATGGAGTTGAATCACATGCAGTTTCTGGTCCTACGAGCAAGAGTTGTTTTCTGGTAAGGAAAGTCACTATTGCGCTCCCATTGCCATACACAGTGCAAATAGCCCTCCCGTCTGTTCCCAGCAAGTACAGTGTATCGGACTGAAGAGGATCTACTGTTCTTGTCAGGTTCCTAAGCAGACTTGAACTAGATGTGGCCGTGTTTGTAGGAAGCACAGTTTTTTTATTCTGAGCAAGCTCACTGTTCGGAACACATAGGAAACAGTAGAGTAGAAGAGTGCTCTTTTCTCAAAAGCAGAGTGTGTTTCTTGGAAGGCGAGCTAGCGTTTGTTTCCCAGTCCTAAATGGAGTTGAGTCACAAGCAGGTTTTTGTCCTACGAGCAAGAGTAATTTTCTGGTAAGACGAGTCACTATTGTGCTCCAATTGCCATACACAGTGCAAATAGCACTCGCGTCTGTTCTGAGCAAGTAGAGTTTATTGGACTGAAGAGGAGCTACTGTTCTTGTCAGTTTCCTAAGCAGAGTTGAACTAGTTATGGCCCGAGTGTAGGAAGCACAGTTCTTTTCTTCTGAGCAAGCTCACTGTTCTGGCCCTATAGGAAACACAGTAGAGTAGAAGAGTGCTCTTTTCTCTAAAGCCGATAGTGTTTCTTGTAAGGCGAGCTAGCGTTTGTTTCCCAGTCCTAAATGGAGTGTAATCACATGCAGTTTCTGGTCCTACGAGCAAGAGTTGTTTTCTGGTAAGAAGAGTCACTGTTGTGCTCCCATTGTCATACACAGTGCAAATAGCACACGCGTCTGTTCCCAGCATGTACAGTGTATTGGACTGAAGAGGATCTACTGTTCTTGTCAGGTTCCTAAGCAGAGTTGAACTAGATATGGCCGTGTGTGTAGGAAGCACAGTTCTTTTGTTCTGAGCAAGCTCACTGTTCTGGCCCTCTAGGAAACACAGTAGAGTAGAAGAGTGCTCTTTTCTCAAAAGCAGATTGTGTTTCTTGTAAGGGGAGCTAGCGTTTGTTTCCCAGTCCTATATGGAGTTGAATCACATGCAGTTTCTGGTCCTACGAGCAAGAGTTGTTTTTTGGTAAGGAAAGTCACTATTGTGCTCCAATTGCCATACACAGTGCAAATAGCACATGCGTCTGTTCCCAGCAAGCACAGTGTATCAGACTGAAGAGGAACTACTGTTCTTGTCAGTTTCCTAAGCAGAATTGAACTAGATATGGCCCGTGTGTGTAGGAAGCACAGTTCTTATGTTCTGAGCAAGCTCACTGTTCTGGCCCTATAGGAAACACAGTAGAGTAGAAGAGTGCACTTTTCTTAAAAGCAGAGTGTGTTTCTTGTAAGGCGAGCTCGTGTTTGTTTCCCAGTCCTAAATGGAGTTGAGTCACATGCAGTTTCTGGTCCTACGAGCAAGAGTTGTTTTCTGGTAAGAAGAGTCACTGTTGCGCTCCAAATGTCATATACAGTGCAAATAGCACTCGCGTCTGTTCCCAGCAAGTACAGTGTATCGGACTGAATAGGAGCTACTGTTCTTGTCAGTTTCCTAAGCAGACTTGAACTAGATATGGCCGTGTGTGTAGGAAGCACAATTTTTTTGTTCTGAGCAAGCTCACTGTTCGGAACACATAGGAAACACAGTAGAGTAGAAGAGTGCTCTTTTCTCAAAAGCAGAGTGTGTTTTTGGAAGGCGAGCTAGCGTTTGTTTCCCAGTCCTAAATGGAGTTGAGTCACAAGCAGGTTTTTGTCCTACGAGCAAGAGTAGTTTTCTGGTAAGACGAGTCACTATTGTGCTCCAATTGCCATACACAGTGCAAATAGCACTCGCGTCTGTTCCGAGCAAGTACAGTGTATTGGACTGAAGAGGAGCTACTGTTCTTGTCACTTTCCTAAGCAGAGTTGAACTCGATATGGCCCGTGTATGTAGGAATCACAGTTCTTTTTTTCTGAGCAAGCTCACTGTTTGGACCCCATAGGAAACACAATGGAGTACAAGAGTGCTCTTTTCTCAAAAGCAGAGTGTGTTTCATGTAAGGCGAGCTAGCATTTGTTTCCCAGTCCTAAATGGAGTTGAATCACATGCAGTTTCTGGTCCTACGAGCAAGAGTTGTTTTCTGGTAAGGAAAGTCACTATTGCGCTCCCATTGCCATACACAGTGCAAATAGCCCTCCCGTCTGTTCCCAGCAAGTACAGTGTATCGGACTGAAGAGGATCTACTGTTCTTGTCAGGTTCCTAAGCAGACTTGAACTAGATGTGGCCGTGTTTGTAGGAAGCACAGTTTTTTTATTCTGAGCAAGCTCACTGTTCGGAACACATAGGAAACAGTAGAGTAGAAGAGTGCTCTTTTCTCAAAAGCAGAGTGTGTTTCTTGGAAGGCGAGCTAGTGTTTGTTTCCCAGTCCTAAATGGAGTTGAGTTACATGCAGTTTTTTGTCCTACGAGCAAGAGTTGTTTTCTGGTAAGACGAGTCACTATTGTGCTCCAATTGCCATACACAGTGCAAATAGCACTCGCGTCTGTTCTGAGCAAGTAGAGTGTATTGGACTGAAGAGGAGCTACTGTTCTTGTCAGTTTCCTAAGCAGAGTTGAACTAGTTATGGCCCGAGTGTAGGAAGCACAGTTCTTTTCTTCTGAGCAAGCTCACTGTTCTGGCCCTATAGGAAACACAGTAGAGTAGAAGAGTGCTCTTTTCTCTAAAGCAGATAGTGTTTCTTGTAAGGCGAGCTAGCGTTTGTTTCCCAGTCCTAAATGGAGTGTAATCACATGCAGTTTCTGGTCCTACGAGCAAGAGTTGTTTTCTGGTAAGAAGAGTCACTGTTGTGCTCCCATTGTCATACACAGGGCAAATAGCACACGCGTCTGTTCCCAGCATGTACAGTGTATTGGACTGAAGAGGATCTACTGTTCTTGTCAGGTTCCTAAGCAGAGTTGAACTAGATATGGCCGTGTGTGTAGGAAGCACAGTTCTTTTGTTCTGAGCAAGCTCACTGTTCTGGCCCTCTAGGAAACACAGTAGAGTAGAAGAGTGCTCTTTTCTCAAAAGCAGATTGTGTTTCTTGTAAGGGGAGCTAGCGTTTGTTTCCCAGTCCTATATGGAGTTGAATCACATGCAGTTTCTGGTCCTACGAGCAAGAGTTGTTTTTTGGTAAGGAAAGTCACTATTGTGCTCCAATTGCCATACACAGTGCAAATAGCACATGCGTCTGTTCCCAGCAAGCACAGTGTATCAGACTGAAGAGGAACTACTGTTCTTGTCAGTTTCCTAAGCAGAGTTGAACTAGATATGGCCCGTGTGTGTAGGAAGCACAGTTCTTATGTTCTGAGCAAGCTCACTGTTCTGGCCCTATAGGAAACACAGTAGAGTAGAAGAGTGCACTTTTCTTAAAAGCAGAGTGTGTTTCTTGTAAGGCGAGCTCGTGTTTGTTTCCCAGTCCTAAATGGAGTTGAGTCACATGCAGTTTCT
This sequence comes from Peromyscus eremicus, assembly GCF_949786415.1. Lineage (NCBI taxonomy): Eukaryota > Metazoa > Chordata > Mammalia > Rodentia > Cricetidae > Peromyscus > Peromyscus eremicus. The sequence continues at coordinate 30,165 of NW_026737400.1, read as the reverse complement.
GGTCCTACGAGCAAGAGTTGTTTTCTGGTAAGTAGAGTCACTGTTGCGCTCCAAATGTCATATACAGTGCAAATAGCACTCGCGTCTGTTCCCAGCAAGTACAGTGTATCGGACTGAATAGGAGCTACTGTTCTTGTCAGTTTCTAAGCAGACTTGAACTAGATATGGCCGTGTGTGTAGGAAGCACAATTTTTTTGTTCTGAGCAAGCTCACTGTTCGGAACACATAGGAAACACAGTAGAGTAGAAGAGTGCTCTTTTCTCAAAAGCAGAGTGTGTTTCTTGGAAGGCGAGCTAGTGTTTGTTTCCCAGTCCTAAATGGAGTTGAGTTACATGCAGTTTTTTGTCCTACGAGCAAGAGTTGTTTTCTGGTATGACGAGTCACTATTGTGCTCCAATTGCCATACACAGTGCAAATAGCACTCGCGTCTGTTCTGAGCAAGTAGAGTGTATTGGACTGAAGAGGAGCTACTGTTCTTGTCAGTTTCCTAAGCAGAGTTGAACTAGTTATGGCCCGAGTGTAGGAAGCACAGTTCTTTTCTTCTGAGCAAGCTCACTGTTCTGGCCCTATAGGAAACACAGTAGAGTAGAAGAGTGCTCTTTTCTCTAAAGCAGATAGTGTTTCTTGTAAGGCGAGCTAGCGTTTGTTTCCCAGTCCTAAATGGAGTGTAATCACATGCAGTTTCTGGTCCTACGAGCAAGAGTTGTTTTCTGGTAAGAAGAGTCACTGTTGTGCTCCCATTGTCATACACAGGGCAAATAGCACACGCGTCTGTTCCCAGCATGTACAGTGTATTGGACTGAAGAGGATCTACTGTTCTTGTCAGGTTCCTAAGCAGAGTTGAACTAGATATGGCCGTGTGTGTAGGAAGCACAGTTCTTTTGTTCTGAGCAAGCTCACTGTTCTGGCCCTCTAGGAAACACAGTAGAGTAGAAGAGTGCTCTTTTCTCAAAAGCAGATTGTGTTTCTTGTAAGGGGAGCTAGCGTTTGTTTCCCAGTCCTATATGGAGTTGAATCACATGCAGTTTCTGGTCCTACGAGCAAGAGTTGTTTTTTGGTAAGGAAAGTCACTATTGTGCTCCAATTGCCATACACAGTGCAAATAGCACATGCGTCTGTTCCCAGCAAGCACAGTGTATCAGACTGAAGAGGAACTACTGTTCTTGTCAGTTTCCTAAGCAGAATTGAACTAGATATGGCCCGTGTGTGTAGGAAGCACAGTTCTTATGTTCTGAGCAAGCTCACTGTTCTGGCCCTATAGGAAACACAGTAGAGTAGAAGAGTGCACTTTTCTTAAAAGCAGAGTGTGTTTCTTGTAAGGCGAGCTCGTGTTTGTTTCCCAGTCCTAAATGGAGTTGAGTCACATGCAGTTTCTGGTCCTACGAGCAAGAGTTGTTTTCTGGTAAGAAGAGTCACTGTTGCGCTCCAAATGTCATATACAGTGCAAATAGCACTCGCGTCTGTTCCCAGCAAGTACAGTGTATCGGACTGAATAGGAGCTACTGTTCTTGTCAGTTTCCTAAGCAGACTTGAACTAGATATGGCCGTGTGTGTAGGAAGCACAATTTTTTTGTTCTGAGCAAGCTCACTGTTCGGAACACATAGGAAACACAGTAGAGTAGAAGAGTGCTCTTTTCTCAAAAGCAGAGTGTGTTTTTGGAAGGCGAGCTAGCGTTTGTTTCCCAGTCCTAAATGGAGTTGAGTCACAAGCAGGTTTTTGTCCTACGAGCAAGAGTAGTTTTCTGGTAAGACGAGTCACTATTGTGCTCCAATTGCCATACACAGTGCAAATAGCACTCGCGTCTGTTCTGAGCAAGTAGAGTGTATTGGACTGAAGAGGAGCTACTGTTCTTGTCAGTTTCCTAAGCAGAGTTGAACTAGTTATGGCCCGAGTGTAGGAAGCACAGTTCTTTTCTTCTGAGCAAGCTCACTGTTCTGGCCCTATAGGAAACACAGTAGAGTAGAAGAGTGCTCTTTTCTCTAAAGCAGATAGTGTTTCTTGTAAGGCGAGCTAGCGTTTGTTTCCCAGTCCTAAATGGAGTGTAATCACATGCAGTTTCTGGTCCTACGAGCAAGAGTTGTTTTCTGGTAAGAAGAGTCACTGTTGTGCTCCCATTGTCATACACAGGGCAAATAGCACACGCGTCTGTTCCCAGCATGTACAGTGTATTGGACTGAAGAGGATCTACTGTTCTTGTCAGGTTCCTAAGCAGAGTTGAACTAGATATGGCCGTGTGTGTAGGAAGCACAGTTCTTTTGTTCTGAGCAAGCTCACTGTTCTGGCCCTCTAGGAAACACAGTAGAGTAGAAGAGTGCTCTTTTCTCAAAAGCAGATTGTGTTTCTTGTAAGGGGAGTTAGCGTTTGTTTCCCAGTCCTATATGGAGTTGAATCACATGCAGTTTCTGGTCCTACGAGCAAGAGTTGTTTTTTGGTAAGGAAAGTCACTATTGTGCTCCAATTGCCATACACAGTGCAAATAGCACATGCGTCTGTTCCCAGCAAGCACAGTGTATCAGACTGAAGAGGAACTACTGTTCTTGTCAGTTTCCTAAGCAGAGTTGAACTAGATATGGCCCGTGTGTGTAGGAAGCACAGTTCTTATGTTCTGAGCAAGCTCACTGTTCTGGCCCTATAGGAAACACAGTAGAGTAGAAGAGTGCACTTTTCTTAAAAGCAGAGTGTGTTTCTTGTAAGGCGAGCTCGTGTTTGTTTCCCAGTCCTAAATGGAGTTGAGTCACATGCAGTTTCTGGTCCTACGAGCAAGAGTTGTTTTCTGGTAAGAAGAGTCACTGTTGCGCTCCAAATGTCATATACAGTGCAAATAGCACTCGCGTCTGTTCCCAGCAAGTACAGTGTATCGGACTGAATAGGAGCTACTGTTCTTGTCAGTTTCCTAAGCAGACTTGAACTAGATATGGCCGTGTGTGTAGGAAGCACAATTTTTTTGTTCTGAGCAAGCTCACTGTTCGGAACACATAGGAAACACAGTAGAGTAGAAGAGTGCTCTTTTCTCAAAAGCAGAGTGTGTTTTTGGAAGGCGAGCTAGCGTTTGTTTCCCAGTCCTAAATGGAGTTGAGTCACAAGCAGGTTTTTGTCCTACGAGCAAGAGTAGTTTTCTGGTAAGACGAGTCACTATTGTGCTCCAATTGCCATACACAGTGCAAATAGCACTCGCGTCTGTTCCGAGCAAGTACAGTGTATTGGACTGAAGAGGAGCTACTGTTCTTGTCACTTTCCTAAGCAGAGTTGAACTCGATATGGCCCGTGTATATAGGAAGCACAGTTCTTTTTTTCTGAGCAAGCTCACTGTTTGGACCCCATAGGAAACACAATGGAGTACAAGAGTGCTCTTTTCTCAAAAGCAGAGTGTGTTTCATGTAAGGCGAGCTAGCATTTGTTTCCCAGTCCTAAATGGAGTTGAATCACATGCAGTTTCTGGTCCTACGAGCAAGAGTTGTTTTCTGGTAAGGAAAGTCACTATTGCGCTCCCATTGCCATACACAGTGCAAATAGCCCTCCCGTCTGTTCCCAGCAAGTACAGTGTATCGGACTGAAGAGGATCTACTGTTCTTGTCAGGTTCCTAAGCAGACTTGAACTAGATGTGGCCGTGTTTGTAGGAAGCACAGTTTTTTTATTCTGAGCAAGCTCACTGTTCGGAACACATAGGAAACAGTAGAGTAGAAGAGTGCTCTTTTCTCAAAAGCAGAGTGTGTTTCTTGGAAGGCGAGCTAGTGCTTGTTTCCCAGTCCTAAATGGAGTTGAGTTACATGCAGTTTTTTGTCCTACGAGCAAGAGTTGTTTTCTGGTAAGACGAGTCACTATTGTGCTCCAATTGCCATACACAGTGCAAATAGCACTCGCGTCTGTTCTGAGCAAGTAGAGTGTATTGGACTGAAGAGGAGCTACTGTTCTTGTCAGTTTCCTAAGCAGAGTTGAACTAGTTATGGCCCGAGTGTAGGAAGCACAGTTCTTTTCTTCTCAGCAAGCTCACTGTTCTGGCCCTATAGGAAACACAGTAGAGTAGAAGAGTGCTCTTTTCTCTAAAGCAGATAGTGTTTCTTGTAAGGCGAGCTAGCGTTTGTTTCCCAGTCCTAAATGGAGTGTAATCACATGCAGTTTCTGGTCCTACGAGCAAGAGTTGTTTTCTGGTAAGAAGAGTCACTGTTGTGCTCCCATTGTCATACACAGGGCAAATAGCACACGCGTCTGTTCCCAGCATGTACAGTGTATTGGACTGAAGAGGATCTACTGTTCTTGTCAGGTTCCTAAGCAGAGTTGAACTAGATATGGCCGTGTGTGTAGGAAGCACAGTTCTTTTGTTCTGAGCAAGCTCACTGTTCTGGCCCTCTAGGAAACACAGTAGAGTAGAAGAGTGCTCTTTTCTCAAAAGCAGATTGTGTTTCTTGTAAGGGGAGCTAGCGTTTGTTTCCCAGTCCTATATGGAGTTGAATCACATGCAGTTTCTGGTCCTACGATCAAGAGTTGTTTTTTGGTAAGGAAAGTCACTATTGTGCTCCAATTGCCATACACAGTGCAAATAGCACATGCGTCTGTTCCCAGCAAGCACAGTGTATCAGACTGAAGAGGAACTACTGTTCTTGTCAGTTTCCTAAGCAGAGTTGAACTAGATATGGCCCGTGTGTGTAGGAAGCACAGTTCTTATGTTCTGAGCAAGCTCACTGTTCTGGCCCTATAGGAAACACAGTAGAGTAGAAGAGTGCACTTTTCTTAAAAGCAGAGTGTGTTTCTTGTAAGGCGAGCTCGTGTTTGTTTCCCAGTCCTAAATGGAGTTGAGTCACATGCAGTTTCTGGTCCTACGAGCAAGAGTTGTTTTCTGGTAAGAAGAGTCACTGTTGCGCTCCAAATGTCATATACAGTGCAAATAGCACTCGCGTCTGTTCCCAGCAAGTACAGTGTATCGGACTGAATAGGAGCTACTGTTCTTGTCAGTTTCCTAAGCAGACTTGAACTAGATATGGCCGTGTGTGTAGGAAGCACAATTTTTTTGTTCTGAGCAAGCTCACTGTTCGGAACACATAGGAAACACAGTAGAGGAGAAGAGTGCTCTTTTCTCAAAAGCAGAGTGTGTTTTTGGAAGGCGAGCTAGCGTTTGTTTCCCAGTCCTAAATGGAGTTGAGTCACAAGCAGGTTTTTGTCCTACGAGCAAGATTTGTTTTCTGGTAAGAAGAGTCACTATTGTGCTCCCATTGTCATACACAGGGCAAATAGCACACGCGTCTGTTCCCAGCATGTACAGTGTATTGGACTGCAGATGATCTACTGTTCTTGTCAGGTTCCTAAGCAGAGTTGAACTAGATATGGCCGTGTGTGTAGGAAGCACAGTTCTTTTGTTCTGAGCAAGCTCACTGTTCTGGCCCTAAGGAAACACAGTAGAGTAGAAGAGTGCTCTTTTCTCAAAAGCAGATTGTGTTTCTTGTAAGGGGAGCTAGCGTTTGTTTCCCAGTCCTATATGGAGTTGAATCACATGTAGTTTCTGGTCCTACGATCAAGGGTTGTTTTTTGGTAAGGAAAGTCACTATTGTGCTCCAATTGCCATACACAGTGCAAATAGCACATGCGTCTGTTCCCAGCAATCACAGTGTATCAGACTGAAGAGGAACTACTGTTCTTGTCAGTTTCCTAAGCAGAGTTGAACTAGATATGGCCCGTGTGTGTAGGAAGCACAGTTCTTATGTTCTGAGCAAGCTCACTGTTCTGGCCCTATAGGAAACACAGTAGAGTAGAAGAGTGCACTTTTCTTAAAAGCAGAGTGTGTTTCTTGTAAGGCGAGCTCGTGTTTGTTTCCCAGTCCTAAATGGAGTTGAGTCACATGCAGTTTCTGGTCCTACGAGCAAGAGTTGTTTTCTGGTAAGAAGAGTCACTGTTGCGCTCCAAATGTCATATACAGTGCAAATAGCACTCGCGTCTGTTCCCAGCAAGTACAGTGTATCGGACTGAATAGGAGCTACTGTTCTTGTCAGTTTCCTAAGCAGACTTGAACTAGATATGGCCGTGTGTGTAGGAAGCACAATTTTTTTGTTCTGAGCAAGCTCACTGTTCGGAACACATAGGAAACACAGTAGAGTAGAAGAGTGCTCTTTTCTCAAAAGCAGAGTGTGTTTTTGGAAGGCGAGCTAGCGTTTGTTTCCCAGTCCTAAATGGAGTTGAGTCACATGCAGTTTTTTGTCCTACAAGCAAGAGTTGTTTCTGGTAAGACGAGTCACTATTGCGCTCCCATTGCCATACACAGTGCAAATAGCCCTCCCGTCTGTTCCCAGCAAGTACAGTGTATCGGACTGAAGAGGATCTACTGTTCTTGTCAGGTTCCGAAGCAGACTTGAACTAGATGTGGCCGTGTTTGTAGGAAGCACAGTTTTTTTATTCTGAGCAAGCTCACTGTTCGGAACACATAGGAAACAGTAGAGTAGAAGAGTGCTCTTTTCTCAAAAGCAGAGTGTGTTTCTTGGAAGGCGAGCTAGTGTTTGTTTCCCAGTCCTAAATGGAGTTGAGTCACATGCAGTTTTTTGTCCTATGAGCAAGAGTTGTTTTCTGGTAAGACGAGTCACTATTGTGCTCCAATTGCCATACACAGTGCAAATAGCACTCGCGTCTGTTCTGAGCAAGTACAGTGTATTGGACTGAAGAGGAGCTACTGTTCTTGTCAGTTTCCTAAGCAGAGTTGAACTAGTTATGGCCCGAGTGTAGGAAGCACAGTTCTTTTCTTCTGAGCAAGCTCACTGTTTGGACCCCATAGGAAACACAGTACAGTAGAAGAGTGCTCTTTTCTCTAAAGCAGAGTGTGTTTCTTGTAAGGCGAGCTAGTGTTTGTTTCCTCGTCCTAAATGGAGTTCAATCACAGGCAGTTCCGGTCCTTCGAGCAAGAGTTGTTTTCTGGTAAGGAAAGTCACTGTTGCGCTCCCATTGCCATACACAGTGCAAATAGCACATGCGTCTGTTCCCAGCAAGTACAGTGCATCAGACTGAAGAGGAGCTACTGTTCTTGTCAGTTTCCTAAGCAGAGTTGAACTAGATATGGCCCGTGTGTGTAGGAAGCACAGTTCTTATGTTCTGAGCAAGCTCACTGTTCTGGCCCTATAGGAAACACAGTAGAGTAGAAGAGTGCACTTTTCTTAAAAGCAGAGTGTGTTTCTTGTAAGGCGAGCTCGCATTTGTTTCCCATTCCTAAATGGAGTTGAGTCACATGCAGTTTTTGATCCCATGAGCAAGAGTTGTTTTCTGGTAAGAAGAGTCACTGTTGCGCTCCAAATGCCATATACAGTGCAAATAGCACTCGCGTCTGTTCCCAGCAAGTACAGTGTATCGGACTGAATAGGAGCTACTGTTCTTGTCAGTTTCCTAAGCAGACTTGATCTAGATATGGCCGTCTGTGTAGGAAGCACAGTTTTTTTGTTCTGAGCAAGCTCACTCTTCGGAACACATAGGAAACACAGTAGAGTAGAAGAGTACTCTTTTCTCAAAAGCAGAGTGTGTTTTTGGAAGTTGAGCTAGCATTTGTTTCCCAGTCCTGAATGGAGTTGAGTCACATGCAGTTTTTTGTCCTATGAGCAAGAGTTGTTTTCTGGTAAGACGAGTCACTATTGTGCTCCAATTGCCATACACAGTGCAAATAGCACTCGCGTCTGTTCCGAGCAAGTACAGTGTATTGGACTGAAGAGGAGCTACTGTTCTTGTCAGTTTCCTAAGCAGAGTTGAACTAGATATGGCCCGAGTGTAGGAAGCACAGTTCTTTTCTTCTGAGCAAGCTCACTGTTCTGGCCCTATAGGAAACACAGTGGAGTAGAAGAGTGCTCTTTTCTCTAAAGCAGAGTGTGTTTCTTGAAAGGCGAGCTAGCGTTTGTTTCCCAGTCCTAAATGGAGTGTAATCACATGCAGTTTCGGTTCCACGAGCAAGAGTTGTTTTACGGTAAGAAGAGTCACTATTGTGCTGCCATTGCCATACACAGGACTAATAGCACTGTTGTCTGTTCCCAGCAGTATAGTGTATTGGACTGAAGAGGATCTACTGTTCTTGTCAGGTTCCTAAGCAGAATTGAACTAGATATGGCCGTGTGTGTAGGAAGCACAGTTCTTTTGTTCTGAGCAAGTTCACTGTTTGGACCTCTTAGGAAACACAATAGAGTAGAAGAGTGCTTTTTTCTCTAAATCAGAGTGTGTTTCTTGGAAGGGGAGCTAGCGTTTGTTTCCCAGTCCTAAATGGAGTTGAATCACATGCAGTTTCTGGTCCTACGAGCAAGAGTTGTTTTTTGGTAAGGAAAGTCACTATTTTGCTCCAATTGCCATACACAGTGCAAATAGCACATGCGTCTGTTTCCAGCAAGCACAGTGTATCAGACTGAAGAGGAGCTACTGTTCTTGTCAGTTTCCTAAGCAGAGTTGAACTAGATATGGCCCGTGTGTGTAGAAAGCACAGTTCTTATGTTCTGAGCAAGCTCACTGTTCTGGCCCTATAGGAAACACAGTAGAGTAGAAGAGTGCACTTTTCTTAAAAGCAGAGTGTGTTTCTTGTGAGGCGAGCTCGCATTTGTTTCCCAGTCCTAAATGTAGTTGAGTCACATGCAGTTTCTGGTCCTACGAGCAAGAGTTGTTTTTTGGTAAGGAAAGTCACTATTGTGCTCCAATTCCCATACACAGTGCAAATAGCACATGCGTCTGTTCCCAGCAAGCACAGTGTATCAGACTGAAGAGGAGCTACTGTTCTTGTCAGTTTTCTAAGCAGAGTTGAACTAGATATGGCCTGTGTGTGTAGGAAGCACAGTTCTTATGTTCTGAGCAACCTCACTGTTCTGGCCCTATAGGAAACACAGTAGAGTAGAAGAGTGCACTTTTCTTAAAAGCAGAGTGTGTTTCTTGTAAGGCGAGCTCGCGTTTGTTTCCCAGTCCTAAATGGAGTTGAGTCACATGCAGTTTCTGGTCCTACGAGCAAGAGTTTTTTCTGGTAAGAAGAGTCACTGTTGCGCTCCAAATGTCATATACAGTGCAAATAGCACCCGCGTCTGTTCCCAGCAAGTACAGTGTATCGGACTGAATAGGAGCTACTGTTCTTGTCAGTTTCCTAAGCAGACTTGAACTAGATATGGCCGTGTGTGTAGGAAGCACAATTTTTTTGTTCTGAGCAAGCTCACTGTTCGGAACACATAGGAAACACAGTAGAGTAGAAGAGTGCTCTTTTCTCGAAAGCAGAGTGTGCTTTTGGAAGGCGAGCTAGCGTTTGTTTCCCAGTCCTAAATGGAGTTGAGTCACATGCAGTTTTTTGTCCTACGAGCAAGAGTTGTTTTCTGGTAAGACGAGTCACTATTGTGCTCCAATTGCCATACACAGTGCAAATAGCACTCGCATCTGTTCTGAGCAAGTACAGTGTATTGGACTGAAGAGGAGCTACTGTTCTTGTCAGTTTCCTAAGCAGAGTTGAACTAGTTATGGCCCGAGTGTAGGAAGCACAGTTCTTTTCTTCTGAGCAAGCTCACTGTTCTGGCCCTATAGGAAACACAGTAGAGTAGAAGAGTGCTCTTTTCTCTAAAGCAGATAGTGTTTCTCGTAAGGCGAGCTAGCGTTTGTTTCCCAGTCCTAAATGGAGTGTAATCACATGCATTTTTTTGTCCTACGAGCAAGAGTTGTTTTCTGGTAAGACGAGTCACTATTGTGCTCCAATTGTCATACACAGGGCAAATAGCACACGCGTCTGTTCCCAGCATGTACAGTGTATTGGACTGCAGAGGATCTACTGTTCTTGTCAGGTTCCTCAGCAGAGTTGAACTAGATATGGCCGTGTGTGTAGGAAGCACAGTTCTTTTGTTCTGAGCAAGCTCACTGTTCTGGCCCTAAGGAAACACAGTATAGTAGAAGAGTGCTCTTTTCTCAAAAGCAGATTGTGTTTCTTGGAAGGGGAGCTAGCGTTTGTTTCCCAGTCCTAAATGGAGTTGAATCACATGCAGTTTCTGGTCCTACGAGCAAGAGTTGTTTTTTGGTAAGGAAACTCACTATTGTGCTCCAATTGCCATACACAGTGCAAATAGCACATGCGTCTGTTCCCAGCAAGCACAGTGTATCAGACTGAAGAGGAGCTACTGTTCTTGTCAGTTTCCTAAGCAGAGTTGAACTAGATATGGCTCGTGTGTGTAGGAAGCACAGTTCTTATGTTCTGAGCAAGCTCACTGTTCTGGCCCTATAGGAAACACAGTAGAGTAGAAGAGTGCACTTTTCTTAAAAGCAGAGTGTGTTTCTTGTAAGGCGAGCTCGCGTTTGTTTCCCAGTCCTAAATGGAGTTGAGTCACATGCAGTTTCTGGTCCTATGAGCAAGAGTTGTTTTCTGGTAAGAGGAGTCACTGTTGCGCTCCAAATGCCATATACAGTGCAAATAGCACTCGCGTCTGTTCCCAGCAAGTACAGTGTATCGGACTGAATAGGAGCTACTGTTCTTGTCAGTTTCCTAAGCAGACTTGATCTAGATATGGCCGTGTGTGTAGGAAGCACAGTTTTTTTGTTTTGAGCAAGCTCACTCTTCGGAACACATAGGAAACACAGTAGAGTAGAAGAGTACTCTTTTCTCAAAAGCTGAGTGTGTTTTTGGAAGTCGAGCTAGCGTTTGTTTCCCAGTACTGAATGGAGTTGAGTCACATGCAGTTTTTTATCCTATGAGCAAGAGTTGTTTTCTGGTAAGACGAGTCATTATTGTGCTCCAATTGCCATACACAGTGCAAATAGCACTCGCGTCTGTTCCGAGCAAGTACAGTGTATTGGACTGAAGAGGAGCTACTGTTCTTGTCAGTTTCCTAAGCAGAGTTGAACTAGATATGGCCCGAGTGTAGGAAGCACAGTTCTTTTCTTCTGAGCAAGCTCACTGTTCGGAACACATAGGAAACACTGTAGAGTAGAAGAGTGCTCTTTTCTCTAAAGCAGAGTGTGTTTCTTGTAAGGCGAGCTAGCGTTTGTTTCCCAGTCCTAAATGGAGTGTAATCACATGCAGTTTCTGGTCCACGAGCAAGAGTTGTTTTATGGTAAGAAGAGTCACTATTGCGCTGTCATTGCCATACACAGGACTAATAGCACTGTTGTCTGTTCCCAGCAGTATAGTGTATTGGACTGAAGAGGATCTACTGTTCTTGTCAGGTTCCTAAGCAGAATTGAACTAGATATGGCCGTGTGTGTAGGAAACACAGTTCTTTTGTTCTGAGCAAGTTCACTGTTCGGACCTCTTAGGAAACACAATAGAGTAGAAGAGTGCTTTTTTCTCTAAATCAGAGTGTGTTTCTTGTAAGGCGAGTTAGTGTTTCTTTCCCAGTCCTAAGTGGAGTTGAATCACATGCAGTTTCTGGTCCTACGAGCAAGAGTTGTTTTCTGGTAAGACGAGTCACTATTGTGCTCCCATTGTCATACACAGGGCAAATAGCACACGCGTTTGTTCCCAGCATGTACAGTGTATTGGACTGAAGAGGATCTTCTGTTCTTGTCAGGTTCCTAAGCAGAGTTGAACTAGATTTGGCCGTGTGTGTAGGAAGCACAGTTCTTTTGTTCTGAGCAAGCTCACTGTTCTGGCCCTATAGGAAACAAAGTAGAGTAGAAGAGTGCTCTTTTCTCAAAAGCAGATTGTGTTTCTTGTAAGGGGAGCTAGCGTTTTTTTCCCAGTCCTATATGGAGTAAATCACATGCAGTTTCTGGTCCTACGAGCAAGAGTTGTTTTTTGGTAAGGAAAGTCACTATTGCGCTCCCATTGACATACAGAGTGAAAATAGCACATGCGTCTGTTCCCAGCAAGTACAGTGTATCAGACTGAAAAGGAGCTACTGTTCTTGTCAGTTTCCTAAGCAGAGTTGAACTAGATATGGCCCATGTGTGTAGAAAGAACAGTTCTTATGTTCTTAGCAAGCTCACTGTTCTGGCCCTATAAGAAACACAGTAGAGTAGAAGAGTGCACATTTCTTAAAAGCAGAGTGTGTTTCTTGTAAGGCGAGTTCGTGTTTGTTTCCCAGTCCTAAATGGAGTTGAGTCACATGCAGTTTTTGGTACTACGAGCAAGAGTTGTTTTCTGGTAAGAAGAGTCACTATTGCGCTCCCATTGCCATACACAGTGCAAATAGCACTCGCGTCTGTTCCCAGCAAGTACAGTGTATCGGACTGAATAGGAGCTACTGTTCTTGTCAGTTTCCTAAGCAGACTTGAACTAGATATGGCCGTGTGTGTAGGAAGCACAATTTTTTTGTTCTGAGCAAGCTCACTGTTCGGAACACATAGGAAACACAGTAGAGTAGAAGAGTGCTCTTTTCTAAAAAGCAGAGTGTGTTTTTGGAAGGAGAGCTAGCGTTTGTTTCCCAGTCCTAAATGGAGTTGAGTCACAAGCAGGTTTTTGTCCTACGAGCAAGAGTAGTTTTCTGGTAAGACGAGTCACTATTGTGCTCCAATTGCCATACACAGTGCAAATAGCACTCGCGTCTGTTCCGAGCAAGTACAGTGTTTTGGACTGAAGAGGAGCTACTGTTCTTGTCACTTTCCTAAGCAGAGTTGAACTAGATATGGCCCATGTATGTAGGAAGCACAGTTCTTTTTTTCTGAGCAAGCTCACTGTTTGGACCCCATAGGAAACACAATGGAGTACAAGAGTGCTCTTTTCTCAAAAGCAGAGTGTGTTTCATGTAAGGCGAGCTAGCATTTGTTTCCCAGTCCTAAATGGAGTTGAATCACATGCAGTTTCTGGTCCTACGAGCAAGAGTTGTTTTCTGGTAAGGAAAGTCACTATTGCGCTCCCATTGCCATACACAGTGCAAATAGCCCTCCCGTCTGTTCCCAGCAAGTACAGTGTATCGGACTGAAGAGGATCTACTGTTCTTGTCAGGTTCCTAAGCAGACTTGAACTAGATGTGGCCGTGTTTGTAGGAAGCACAGTTTTTTTATTCTGAGCAAGCTCACTGTTCGGAACACATAGGAAACAGTAGAGTAGAAGAGTGCTCTTTTCTCAAAAGCAGAGTGTGTTTCTTGGAAGGCGAGCTAGCGTTTGTTTCCCAGTCCTAAATGGAGTTGAGTTACATGCAGTTTTTTGTCCTACGAGCAAGAGATGTTTTCTGGTAAGACGAGTCACTATTGTGCTCCAATTGCCATACACAGTGCAAATAGCACTCGCGTCTGTTCTGAGCAAATAGAGTGTATTGGACTGAAGAGGAGCTACTGTTCTTGTCAGTTTCCTAAGCAGAGTTGAACTAGTTATGGCCCGAGTGTAGGAAGCACAGTTCTTTTCTTCTGAGCAAGCTCACTGTTCTGGCCCTATAGGAAACACAGTAGAGTAGAAGAGTGCTCTTTTCTCTAAAGCAGATAGTGTTTCTTGTAAGGCGAGCTAGCGTTTGTTTCCCAGTCCTAAGTGGAGTGTAATCACATGCAGTTTCTGGTCCTACGAGCAAGAGTTGTTTTCTGGTAAGAAGAGTCACTGTTGTGCTCCCATTGTCATACACAGGGCAAATAGAACACGCGTCTGTTCCCAGCATGTACAGTGTATTGGACTGAAGAGGATCTACTGTTCTTGTCAGGTTCCTAAGCAGAGTTGAACTAGATATGGCCGTGTGTGTAGGAAGCACAGTTCTTTTGTTCTGAGCAAGCTCACTGTTCTGGCCCTCTAGGAAACACAGTAGAGTAGAAGAGTGCTCTTTTCTCAAAAGCAGATTGTGTTTCTTGTAAGGGGAGCTAGCGTTTGTTTCCCAGTCCTATATGGAGTTGAATCACATGCAGTTTCTGGTCCTACGAGCAAGAGTTGTTTTTTGGTAAGGAAAGTCACTATTGTGCTCCAATTGCCATACACAGTGCAAATAGCACATGCGTCTGTTCCCAGCAAGCACAGTGTATCAGACTGAAGAGGAGCTACTGTTCTTGTCAGTTTCCTAAGCAGAGTTGAACTAGATATGGCCCGTGTGTGTAGGAAGCACAGTTCTTATGTTCTGAGCAAGCTCACTGTTCTGGACCTATAGGAAACACAGTAGAGTAGAAGAGTGCACTTTTCTTAAAAGCAGAGTGTGTTTCTTGTAAGGCGAGCTCGTGTTCGTTTCCCAGTCCTAAATGGAGTTGAGTCACATGCAGTTTCTGGTCCTACGAGCAAGAGTTGTTTTCTGGTAAGAAGAGTCACTGTTGCGCTCCAAATGTCAAATACAGTGCAAATAGCACTCGCGTCTGTTCCCAGCAAGTACAGTGTATCGGACTGAATAGGAGCTACTGTTCTTGTCAGTTTCCTAAGCAGACTTGAACTAGATATGGCCGTGTGTGTAGGAAGCACAATTTTTTTGTTCTGAGCAAGCTCACTGTTCGGAACACATAGGAAACACAGTAGAGTAGAAGAGTGCTCTTTTCTCAAAAGCAGAGTGTGTTTTTGGAAGGCGAGCTAGCGTTTGTTTCCCAGTCCTAAATGGAGTTGAGTCACAAGCAGGTTTTTGTCCTACGAGCAAGAGTAGTTTTCTGGTAAGACGAGTCACTATTGTGCTCCAATTGCCATACACAGTGCAAATAGCACTCGCGTCTGTTCCGAGCAAGTACAGTGTATTGGACTGAAGAGGAGCTACTGTTCTTGTCACTTTCCTAAGCAGAGTTGAACTAGATATGGCCCGTGTATGTAGGAAGCACAGTTCTTTTTTTCTGAGCAAGCTCACTGTTTGGACCCCATAGGAAACACAATGGAGTACAAGAGTGCTCTTTTCTCAAAAGCAGAGTGTGTTTCATGTAAGGCGAGCTAGCATTTGTTTCCCAGTCCTAAATGGAGTTGAATCACATGCAGTTTCTGGTCCTACGAGCAAGAGTTGTTTTCTGGTAAGGAAAGTCACTATTGCGCTCCCATTGCCATGCACAGTGCAAATAGCCCTCCCGTCTGTTCCCAGCAAGTACAGTGTATCGGACTGAAGAGGATCTACTGTTCTTGTCAGGTTCCTAAGCAGACTTGAACTAGATGTGGCCGTGTTTGTAGGAAGCACAGTTTTTTTATTCTGAGCAAGCTCACTGTTCGGAACACATAGGAAACAGTAGAGTAGAAGAGTGCTCTTTTCTCAAAAGCAGAGTGTGTTTCTTGGAAGGCGAGCTAGCGTTTGTTTCGCAGTCCTAAATGGAGTTGAGTTACATGCAGTTTTTTGTCCTACAAGCAAGAGTTGTTTTCTGGTAAGACGAGTCACTATTGTGCTCCAATTGCCATACACAGTGCAAATAGCACTCGCGTCTGTTCTGAGCAAGTAGAGTGTATTGGACTGAAGAGGAGCTACTGTTCTTGTCAGTTTCCTAAGCAGAGTTGAACTAGTTATGGCCCGAGTGTAGGAAGCACAGTTCTTTTCTTCTGAGCAAGCTCACTGTTCTGGCCCTATAGGAAACACAGTAGAGTAGAAGAGTGCTCTTTTCTCTAAAGCAGATAGTGTTTCTTGTAAGGCGAACTAGCGTTTGTTTCCCAGTCCTAAATGGAGTGTAATCACATGCAGTTTCTGGTCCTACGAGCAAGAGTTGTTTTCTGGTAAGAAGAGTCACTGTTGTGCTCCCATTGTCATACACAGGGCAAATAGCACACGCGTCTGTTCCCAGCATGTACAGTGTATTGGACTGAAGAGGATCTACTGTTCTTGTCAGGTTCCTAAGCAGAGTTGAACTAGATATGGCCGTGTGTGTAGGAAGCACAGTTCTTTTGTTCTGAGCAAGCTCACTGTTCTGGCCCTCTAGGAAACACAGTAGAGTAGAAGAGTGCTCTTTTCTCAAAAGCAGATTGTGTTTCTTGTAAGGGGAGCTAGCGTTTGTTTCCCAGTCCTATATGGAGTTGAATCACATGCAGTTTCTGGTCCTACGAGCAAGAGTTGTTTTTTGGTAAGGAAAGTCACTATTGTGCTCCAATTGCCATACACAGTGCAAATAGCACATGCGTCTGTTCCCAGCAAGCACAGTGTATCAGACTGAAGAGGAACTACTGTTCTTGTCAGTTTCCTAAGCAGAGTTGAACTAGATATGGCCCGTGTGTGTAGGAAGCACAGTTCTTATGTTCTGAGCAAGCTCACTGTTCTGGCCCTATAGGAAACACAGTAGAGTAGAAGAGTGCACTTTTCTTAAAAGCAGAGTGTGTTTCTTGTAAGGCGAGCTCGTGTTTGTTTCCCAGTCCTAAATGGAGTTGAGTCACATGCAGTTTCTGGTCCTACGAGCAAGAGTTGTTTTCTGGTAAGAAGAGTCACTGTTGCGCTCCAAATGTCATATACAGTGCAAATAGCACTCGCGTCTGTTCCCAGCAAGTACAGTGTATCGGACTGAATAGGAGCTACTGTTCTTGTCAGTTTCCTAAGCAGACTTGAACTAGATATGGCCGTGTGTGTAGGAAGCACAATTTTTTTGTTCTGAGCAAGCTCACTGTTCGGAACACATAGGAAACACAGTAGAGTAGAAGAGTGCTCTTTTCTCAAAAGCAGAGTGTGTTTTTGGAAGGCGAGCTAGCGTTTGTTTCCCAGTCCTAAATGGAATTGAGTCACAAGCAGGTTTTTGTCCTACGAGCAAGAGTAGTTTTCTGGTAAGACGAGTCACTATTGTGCTCCAATTGCCATACACAGTGCAAATAGCACTCGCGTCTGTTCTGAGCAAGTAGAGTGTATTGGACTGAAGAGGAGCTACTGTTCTTGTCAGTTTCCTAAGCAGAGTTGAACTAGTTATGGCCCGAGTGTAGGAAGCACAGTTCTTTTCTTCTGAGCAAGCTCACTGTTCTGGCCCTATAGGAAACACAGTAGAGTAGAAGAGTGCTCTTTTCTCTAAAGCAGATAGTGTTTCTTGTAAGGCGAGCTAGCGTTTATTTCCCAGTCCTAAATGGAGTGTAATCACATGCAGTTTCTGGTCCTACGAGCAAGAGTTGTTTTCTGGTAAGAAGAGTCACTGTTGTGCTCCCATTGTCATACACAGGGCAAATAGCACACGCGTCTGTTCCCAGCATGTACAGTGTATTGGACTGAAGAGGATCTACTGTTCTTGTCAGGTTCCTAAGCAGAGTTGAACTAGATATGGCCGTGTGTGTAGGAAGCACAGTTCTTTTGTTCTGAGCAAGCTCACTGTTCTGGCCCTCTAGGAAACACAGTAGAGTAGAAGAGTGCTCTTTTCTCAAAAGCAGATTGTGTTTCTTGTAAGGGGAGCTAGCGTTTGTTTCCCAGTCCTATATGGAGTTGAATCACATGCAGTTTCTGGTCCTACGAGCAAGAGTTGTTTTTTGGTAAGGAAAGTCACTATTGTGCTCCAATTGCCATACACAGTGCAAATAGCCCATGCGTCTGTTCCCAGCAAGCACAGTGTATCAGACTGAAGAGGAACTACTGTTCTTGTCAGTTTCCTAAGCAGAGTTGAACTAGATATGGCCCGTGTGTGTAGGAAGCACAGTTCTTATGTTCTGAGCAAGCTCACTGTTCTGGCCCTATAGGAAACACAGTAGAGTAGAAGAGTGCACTTTTCTTAAAAGCAGAGTGTGTTTCTTGTAAGGCGAGCTCGTGTTTGTTTCCCAGTCCTAAATGGAGTTGAGTCACATGCAGTTTCTGGTCCTACGAGCAAGAGTTGTTTTCTGGTAAGAAGAGTCACTGTTGCGCTCCAAATGTCATATACAGTGCAAATAGCACTCGCGTCTGTTCCCAGCAAGTACAGTGTATGGGACTGAATAGGAGCTACTGTTCTTGTCAGTTTCCTAAGCAGACTTGAACTAGATATGGCCGTGTGTGTAGGAAGCACAATTTTTTTGTTCTGAGCAAGCTCACTGTTCGGAACACATAGGAAACACAGTAGAGTAGAAGAGTGCTCTTTTCTCAAAAGCAGAGTGTGTTTTTGGAAGGCGAGCTAGCGTTTGTTTCCCAGTCCTAAATGGAGTTGAGTCACAAGCAGGTTTTTGTCCTACGAGCAAGAGTAGTTTTCTGGTAAGACGAGTCACTATTGTGCTCCAATTGCCATACACAGTGCAAATAGCACTCGCGTCTGTTCCGAGCAAGTACAGTGTATTGGACTGAAGAGGAGCTACTGTTCTTGTCACTTTCCTAAGCAGAGTTGAACTCGATATGGCCCGTGTATGTAGGAAGCACAGTTCATTTTTTCTGAGCAAGCTCACTGTTTGGACCCCATAGGAAACACAATGGAGTACAAGAGTGCTCTTTTCTCAAAAGCAGAGTGTGTTTCATGTAAGGCGAGCTAGCATTTGTTTCCCAGTCCTAAATGGAGTTGAATCACATGCAGTTTCTGGTCCTACGAGCAAGAGTTGTTTTCTGGTAAGGAAAGTCACTATTGCGCTCCCATTGCCATACACAGTGCAAATAGCCCTCCCGTCTGTTCCCAGCAAGTACAGTGTATCGGACTGAAGAGGATCTACTGTTCTTGTCAGGTTCCTAAGCAGACTTGAACTAGATGTGGCCGTGTTTGTAGGAAGCACAGTTTTTTTATTCTGAGCAAGCTCACTGTTCGGAACACATAGGAAACAGTAGAGTAGAAGAGTGCTCTTTTCTCAAAAGCAGAGTGTGTTTCTTGGAAGGCGAGCTAGTGCTTGTTTCCCAGTCCTAAATGGAGTTGAGTTACATGCAGTTTTTTGTCCTACGAGCAAGAGTTGTTTTCTGGTAAGACGAGTCACTATTGTGCTCCAATTGCCATACACAGTGCAAATAGCACTCGCGTCTGTTCTGAGCAAGTAGAGTGTATTGGACTGAAGAGGAGCTACTGTTCTTGTCAGTTTCCTAAGCAGAGTTGAACTAGTTATGGCCCGAGTGTAGGAAGCACAGTTCTTTTCTTCTGAGCAAGCTCACTGTTCTGGCCCTATAGGAAACACAGTAGAGTAGAAGAGTGCTCTTTTCTCTAAAGCAGATAGTGTTTCTTGTAAGGCGAGCTAGCGTTTGTTTCCCAGTCCTAAATGGAGTGTAATCACATGCAGTTTCTGGTCCTACGAGCAAGAGTTGTTTTCTGGTAAGAAGAGTCACTGTTGTGCTCCCATTGTCATACACAGGGCAAATAGCACACGCGTCTGTTCCCAGCATGTACAGTGTATTGGACTGAAGAGGATCTACTGTTCTTGTCAGGTTCCTAAGCAGAGTTGAACTAGATATGGCCGTGTGTGTAGGAAGCACAGTTCTTTTGTTCTGAGCAAGCTCACTGTTCTGGCCCTCTAGGAAACACAGTAGAGTAGAAGAGTGCTCTTTTCTCAAAAGCAGATTGTGTTTCTTGTAAGGGGAGCTAGCGTTTGTTTCCCAGTCCTATATGGAGTTGAATCACATGCAGTTTCTGGTCCTACGATCAAGAGTTGTTTTTTGGTAAGGAAAGTCACTATTGTGCTCCAATTGCCATACACAGTGCAAATAGCACATGCGTCTGTTCCCAGCAAGCACAGTGTATCAGACTGAAGAGGAACTACTGTTCTTGTCAGTTTCCTAAGCAGAGTTGAACTAGATATGGCCCGTGTGTGTAGGAAGCACAGTTCTTATGTTCTGAGCAAGCTCACTGTTCTGGCCCTATAGGAAACACAGTAGAGTAGAAGAGTGCACTTTTCTTAAAAGCAGAGTGTGTTTCTTGTAAGGCGAGCTCGTGTTTGTTTCCCAGTCCTAAATGGAGTTGAGTCACATGCAGTTTCTGGTCCTACGAGCAAGAGTTGTTTTCTGGTAAGAAGAGTCACTGTTGCGCTCCAAATGTCATATACAGTGCAAATAGCACTCGCGTCTGTTCCCAGCAAGTACAGTGTATCGGACTGAATAGGAGCTACTGTTCTTGTCAGTTTCCTAAGCAGACTTGAACTAGATATGGCCGTGTGTGTAGGAAGCACAATTTTTTTGTTCTGAGCAAGCTCACTGTTCGGAACACATAGGAAACACAGTAGAGGAGAAGAGTGCTCTTTTCTCAAAAGCAGAGTGTGTTTTTGGAAGGCGAGCTAGCGTTTGTTTCCCAGTCCTAAATGGAGTTGAGTCACAAGCAGGTTTTTGTCCTACGAGCAAGATTTGTTTTCTGGTAAGAAGAGTCACTATTGTGCTCCCATTGTCATACACAGGGCAAATAGCACACGCATCTGTTCCCAGCATGTACAGTGTATTGGACTGCAGAGGATCTACTGTTCTTGTCAGTTTCCTAAGCAGAGTTGAACTAGATATGGCCGTGTGTGTAGGAAGCACAGTTCTTTTGTTCTGAGCAAGCTCACTGTTCTGGCCCTAAGGAAACACAGTAGAGTAGAAGAGTGCTCTTTTCTCAAAAGCAGATTGTGTTTCTTGTAAGGGGAGCTAGCGTTTGTTTCCCAGTCCTATATGGAGTTGAATCACATGTAGTTTCTGGTCCTACGATCAAGGGTTGTTTTTTGGTAAGGAAAGTCACTATTGTGCTCCAATTGCCATACACAGTGCAAATAGCACATGCGTCTGTTCCCAGCAATCACAGTGTATCAGACTGAAGAGGAACTACTGTTCTTGTCAGTTTCCTAAGCAAAGTTGAACTAGATATGGCCCGTGTGTGTAGGAAGCACAGTTCTTATGTTCTGAGCAAGCTCACTGTTCTGGCCCTATAGGAAACACAGTAGAGTAGAAGAGTGCACTTTTCTTAAAAGCAGAGTGTGTTTCTTGTAAGGCGAGCTCGTGTTTGTTTCCCAGTCCTAAATGGAGTTGAGTCACATGCAGTTTCTGGTCCTACGAGCAAGAGTTGTTTTCTGGTAAGAAGAGTCACTGTTGCGCTCCAAATGTCATATACAGTGCAAATAGCACTCGCGTCTGTTCCCAGCAAGTACAGTATATCGGACTGAATAGGAGCTACTGTTCTTGTCAGTTTCCTAAGCAGACTTGAACTAGATATGGCCGTGTGTGTAGGAAGCACAATTTTTTTGTTCTGAGCAAGCTCACTGTTCGGAACACATAGGAAACACAGTAGAGTAGAAGAGTGCTCTTTTCTCAAAAGCAGAGTGTGTTTTTGGAAGGCGAGCTAGCGTTTGTTTCCCAGTCCTAAATGGAGTTGAGTCACATGCAGTTTTTTGTCCTACAAGCAAGAGTTGTTTCTGGTAAGACGAGTCACTATTGCGCTCCCATTGCCATACACAGTGCAAATAGCCCTCCCGTCTGTTCCCAGCAAGTACAGTGTATCGGACTGAAGAGGATCTACTGTTCTTGTCAGGTTCCGAAGCAGACTTGAACTAGATGTGGCCGTGTTTGTAGGAAGCACAGTTTTTTTATTCTGAGCAAGCTCACTGTTCGGAACACATAGGAAACAGTAGAGTAGAAGAGTGCTCTTTTCTCAAAAGCAGAGTGTGTTTCTTGGAAGGCGAGCTAGTGTTTGTTTCCCAGTCCTAAATGGAGTTGAGTCACATGCAGTTTTTTGTCCTATGAGCAAGAGTTGTTTTCTGGTAAGACGAGTCACTATTGTGCTCCAATTGCCATACACAGTGCAAATAGCACTCGCGTCTGTTCTGAGCAAGTAGAGTGTATTGGACTGAAGAGGAGCTACTGTTCTTGTCAGTTTCCTAAGCAGAGTTGAACTAGTTATGGCCCGAGTGTAGGAAGCACAGTTCTTTTCTTCTGAGCAAGCTCACTGTTCTGGCCCTATAGGAAACACAGTAGAGTAGAAGAGTGCTCTTTTCTCTAAAGCAGAGTGTGTTTCTTGTAAGGCGAGCTAGCGTTTGTTTCCCAGTCCTAAATGGAGTGTAATCACATGCAGTTTCTGGTCCTAAGAGCAAGAGTTGTTTTCTGGTAAGAAGAGTCACTATTGTGCTCCCATTGTCATACACAGGGCAAATAGCACACGCGTCTGTTCCCAGCATGTACAGTGTATTGGACTGAAGAGGATCTACTGTTCTTGTCAGGTTCCTAAGCAGAGTTGAACTAGATATGGCCGTGTGTGTAGGAAGCACAGTTCTTTTGTTCTGAGCAAGCTCACTGTTCTGGCACTAAGGAAACACAGTAGAGTAGAAGAGTGCTCTTTTCTCAAAAGCAGATTGTGTTTCTTGTAAGGGGAGCTAGCGTTTGTTTCCCAGTCCTAAATGGAGTTGAATCACATGCAGTTTCTGGTCCTACGAGCAAGAGTTGTTTTTTGGTAAGGAAAGTCACTATTGTGCTCCAATTGCCATACACAGTGCAAATAGCACATGCGTCTGTTCCCAGCAAGCACAGTGTATCAGACTGAAGAGGAACTACTGTTCTTGTCAGTTTCCTAAGCAGAGTTGAACTAGATATGGCCCGTGTGTGTTTGAAGCACAGTACTTATGTTCTGAGCAAGCTCACTGTTCTGGCCCTATAGGAAACACAGTAGAGTAGAAGAGTGCACTTTTCTTAAAAGCAGAGTGTGTTTCTTGTAAGGCGAGCTCGTGTTTGTTTCCCAGTCCTAAATGGAGTTGAGTCACATGCAGTTTCTGGTCCTACGAGCAAGAGTTGTTTTCTGGTAAGAAGAGTCACTGTTGCGCTCCAAATGTCATATACAGTGCAAATAGCACTCGCGTCTGTTCCCAGCAAGTACAGTATATTGGACTGAATAGGAGCTACTGTTCTTGTCAGTTTCCTAAGCAGACTTGAACTAGATATGGCCGTGTGTGTAGGAAGCACAATTTTTTTGTTCTGAGCAAGCTCACTGTTCGGAACACATAGGAAACACAGTAGAGTAGAAGAGTGCTCTTTTCTCAAAAGCAGAGTGTGTTTTTGGAAGGCGAGCTAGCGTTTGTTTCCCAGTCCTAAATGGAGTTGAGTCCCATGCAGTTTTTTGTCCTACAAGCAAGAGTTCTTTCTGGTAAGACGAGTCACTATTGCGCTCCCATTGCCATACACAGTGCAAATAGCCCTCCCGTCTGTTCCCAGCAAGTACAGTGTATCGGACTGAAGAGGATCTACTGTTCTTGTCAGGTTCCTAAGCAGACTTGAACTAGATGTGGCCGTGTTTGTAGGAAGCACAGTTTTTTTATTCTGAGCAAGCTCACTGTTCGGAACACATAGGAAACAGTAGAGTAGAAGAGTGCTCTTTTCTCAAAAGCAGAGTGTGTTTCTTGGAAGGCGATCTAGTGTTTGTTTCCCAGTCCTAAATGGAGTTGAGTCACATGCAGTTTTTTGTCCTACGAGCAAGAGTTGTTTTCTGGTAAGACGAGTCACTATTGTGCTCCAATTGCCATACACAGTGCAAATAGCACTCGCGTCTGTTCTGAGCAAGTACAGTGTATTGGACTGAAGAGGAGCTACTGTTCTTGTCAGTTTCCTAAGCAGAGTTGAACTAGTTATGGCCCGAGTGTAGGAAGCACAGTTCTTTTCTTCTGAGCAAGCACACTGTTCTGGCCCTATAGGAAACACAGTAGAGTAGAAGAGTGCTCTTTTCTCTAAAGCAGAGTGTGTTTCTTGTAAGGCGAGCTAGCGTTTGTTTCCCAGTCCTAAATGGAGTGTAATCACATGCAGTTTCTGGTCCTACGAGCAAGAGTTGTTTTCTGGTAAGAAGAGTCACTATTGTGCTCCCATTGTCATACACAGGGCAAATAGCACACGCGTCTGTTCCCAGCATGTACAGTGTATTGGACTGAAGAGGATCTACTGTTCTTGTCAGGTTCCTAAGCAGAGTTGAACTAGATATGGCCGTGTGTGTAGGAAGCACAGTTCTTTTGTTCTGAGCAAGCTCACTGTTTTGGCCCTAAGGAAACACAGTAGAGTAGAAGAGTGCTCTTTTCTCAAAAGCAGATTGTGTTTCTTGTAAGGGGAGCTAGCGTTTGTTTCCCAGTCCTAAATGGAGTTGAATCACATGCAGTTTCTGGTCATACGAGCAAGAGTTGTTTTTTGGTAAGGAAAGTCACTATTGTGCTCCAATTGCCATACACAGTGCAAATAGCACATGCGTCTGTTCCCAGCAAGCACAGTGTATCAGACTGAAGAGGAGCTACTGTTCTTGTCAGTTTCCTAAGCAGAGTTGAACTAGATATGGCTTGTGTGTGTAGGAAGCACAGTTCTTATGTTCTGAGCAAGCTCACTGTTCTGGCCCTATAGGAAACACAGTAGAGTAGAAGAGTGCACTTTTCTTAAAAGCAGAGTGTGTTTCTTGTAAGGCGAGCTCGCGTTTGTTTCCCAGTCCTAAATGGAGTTGAGTCACATGCCGTTTCTGGTCCTACGAGCAAGAGTTTTTTCTGGTAAGAAGAGTCACTGTTGCGCTCCAATTGTCATATACAGTGCAAATAGCACTCGCGTCTGTTCCCACCAAGTACAGTGTATCGGACTGAATAGGAGCTACTGTTCTTGTCAGTTTCCTAAGCAGACTTGAAATAGATATGGCCGTGTGTTTAGGAAGCACAATTTTTTTGTTCTGAGCAAGCTCACTGTTCGGAACACATAGGAAACACAGTAGAGTAGAAGAGTGCTCTTTTCTCAAAAGCAGAGTGTGTTTCTTGTAAGGTGAGCTAGCGTTTGTTTCCCAGTCCTAAATGGAGTTGAATCACATGCAGTTTCAGGTCCTATAAGCAAGAGCTCTTTTCTGGTAAGAAGAGTCACTATTGCGCTGCCATTGCCATACACAGGACAAATAGCACTGGCGTCTTTTCCCAGCAAGTACAGTGTATTGGACGAAAGAGGATCTACTGTTCTTGTCAGGTTCCTAATCAGACTTGAACTAGATATGGCCATGTGTGTAAGAAGCACAGTTCTTATGTTCTGAGCAAGCTCACTGTTCTGGCCCTATATGAAACACAGTAGAGTGGAAGAGTGCACTTTTCTTAAAAGCAGAGTGTGTTTCTTATAAGGGGAGCTCGCGTTTGTTTCCCAGTCCTAAATGGAGTTGAGTCACATGCAGTTTTTGGTCCTACGAGCAAGAGTAGTTTTCTCATAAGAAGAGTCACTGTTGCGCTCCAAATGCCATATACAGTGAAAATAGCACTCGCGTCTGTTCCCAGCAAGTACAGTGTATCGGACTGAATAGGAGCTACTGTTCTTGTCAGTTTCCTAAGCAGACTTGATATAGATATGGTCCTTGTGTGTAGGAAGCACAGTTCTTTTGTTCTGAGCAAGCTCACTGTTTGGACCCCATAGGAAACACAGTAGAGTAGAAGAGTGCTCTTTTCTCAAATGCAGAGTGTGTTTCTTGTAAGGCGAGCTAGCGTTTGTTTCCCAGTCCTAAATGGAGTTGAATCACATGGAGTTTCTGGTCCTACAAGCAAGAGATGTTTTCTGGTAAGAACAGTCACTATTGCGCTGCCATTGCCATACACAGAACAAATAGCACTGGCGTCTTTTCCAAGCAAGTACATTGTATTGGACGGTAGAGGATCTACTGTTCTTGTCAGGTTCCTAATCAGACTTGAAATAGATATGGCCGTGTGTGTAGGAAGCACACTTTTTTGTTCTGAGCAAGCTCACTGTTCGGACCCCATAGGGAACACAGTAGAGTAGATGAGTGCTCTTTTATCTAAAGCAGAGTGTGTTTCTTGTAAGGCGAGCTCGCGTTTGTTTCCCAGTCCTGAATGGAGTTGAGTCACGGGCAATTTTTGGTCCTTCAAGCAAGAGTTGTTTTCTGGTAAGAAGAGTCACTGTTGCGCTCCAAATGCCATATACAGTGCAAGTAGCACTCGCGTCTGTTCCCAGCAAGTACAGTGTATCAGACTGAATAGGAGCTACTGTTCTTGTCAGTTTCCTAAGCAGACTTGAACTAGATATGGCCGTGTGTGTAGGAAGCACAGTTTTTTTGTTCTGAGCAAGCTCACTGTTCGGAACACATAGGAAACACAGTAGAGTAGAAGAGTGCTCTTTTCTCAAAAGCAGAGTGTGTTTTTGGAAGTCGAGCTAGCGTTTGTTTCCCAGTCCTAAATGGAGTTGAGTCACATGCAGTATTTTGTCCAACGAGCAAGAGTTGTTTTTTGGTAAGACGAGTCACTATTGTGCTCCAATTGCCATACACAGTGCAAATAGCACTCGCGTCTGTTCCGAGCAAGTACAGTGTATTGGACTGAAGAGGATCTACTGTTCTTGTCAGGTTCCTAAGCAGAGTTGAACTAGATATTGTCCGTGTGTGTAGGAAGCACAGTTCTTTTGTTCTGACCAAGCTCACTGTTTAGACCCCATAGGAAACACAG
The DNA here is from genome assembly GCF_949786415.1 of Peromyscus eremicus. Classification (NCBI taxonomy): domain Eukaryota; kingdom Metazoa; phylum Chordata; class Mammalia; order Rodentia; family Cricetidae; genus Peromyscus; species Peromyscus eremicus. The sequence continues at coordinate 4,164 of NW_026737400.1, read as the reverse complement.
TAGAGTAGAAGAGTGCTCTTTTCTCTGAAGCAGAGTGTGTTTCTTGTAAGGCGAGCTAGCGTTTGTTTCCCAGTCCTAAATGGAGTTGAATCCCAGGCAGTTTCTCGTCCTACTAGCTAGAGTTGTTTTATGGTAAGAAGAGTCACTATTGCGCTGCCATTGCCATACCCAGGACAAATAGCACTGTTGTCTGTTCCCAGCAGTACAGTGTATTGGACTGAAGAGGATCTACTGTTCTTGTCAGGTTCCTAAGCAGAATTGACCTAGGTATGGTGGTGTGTGTAGGAAGCACGGTTTTTTTGTTCTGAGCATGCTCACTGTTCAGACCTCATAGGAAACACAGTAGAGTAGAAGAGTGCTCTTTTCTCAAAAGCAGAGTGTGTTTCTTGGAAGGCGAGCTAGTGCTTGTTTCCCAGTACTAAATGGAGTTGAGTCACATGCAGTTTTTTGTCCTACGAGCAAGAGTTGTTTTCTGGTAAGACGAGTCACTATTGTGTTCCAATTGCCATACACAGTGCAAATAGCACTCGCGTCTGTTCCCAGCAAGTACAGTGTATTGGACTGAATAGGAGCTACTGTTCTTGTCAGTTTCCTAAGAAGAGTTGAACGAGATAGGTCCCGCGTGTGAAGGAAGCACAGTTCTTTTGCTCTGAGCAAGCTCACTGTTTGGACCCCATAGGAAACACAGTAGAGTAGAAGAGTGCTCTTTTCTCAAAAGCAGAGTGTGTTTCTTGTAAGGCGAGCTAGCGTTTGTTGCCCAGTCCTAAATGGAGTTGAATCACATGCAGTTTCTGGTCCTACATGCAAGAGCTGTTTTCTGGTAAGAAGAGTCACTATTGGGCTGCCATTGCCATACACAGGACAAATAGCACTGGCGTCTTTTCCCAGCAAGTACAGTGTATTGGACGAAAGAGGATCTACTGTTCTTGTCAGGTTCCTAATCAGACTTGAACTAGATATGGCCGTTTGTGTAGGAAGCACAGGTTTTTTTTTTCTGAGCAAGTTCACTCTTTGGACCCCATAGGGAACACAGTAGAGTAGAAGAGTGCTCTTTTTTCTAAAGCAGAGTGTGTTTCTAGTAAGGCGAGCTCGGGTTTGTTTCCCAGTCCTAAATGGAGTTGTCACAGGCAGTTTTTGGTCCTACGAGCAAGAGTTGTTTTCTGGTAAGAAGAGTCACTATTGCGCTCCAAATGCAATACACAGTGCAAATAGCACACGCGTCTGTTCCCAGCAAGTACAGTGTATTTACTGAATAGGAGCTACTGTTCTTCTCAGTTTCCTAAGCAGAGTTGAACTAGATATGGCCTGTGTTTAGGAAGCACAGTTCTTTTGTTCTGAGCAAGCTCACTGTTCTGGCCCTATAGGAAACACAGTAGAGTAGAAGAGTGCTCTTTTCTCTAAAGCAGAGTGTGTTTCTTGTAAGGCGAGCTAGCGTTTGTTTCCCAGTCCTAAATGGAGTTCAATCACATGCAGTTTCTGGTCCTACGAGCAAGAGTTGTTTTCTGGTAAGAAGAGTCAATATTGCGCTGCCATTGCCATACACAGGACAAATAGCACTGGCGTTTGTTCCCAGCAAGTACAGTGTATTGGACTGAAGAGGAGCTACTGTTCTTGTCAGTTTCCTAAGCAGAGTTGAACTACATATGGTCGGTGTGTGTAGGAAGCACAGTTCTTTTGTTCTGAGCAAGCTCACTTTTCGGACCCCATAGGAAACACAGTAGAGTAGAAGAGTGCTCTTATCTCAAAAGCAGAGTGTGTTTCTTGTAAGGCGAGCTAGCGTTTGTTTCCCAGTCCTAAATGGAGTTGAATCCCATGCAGATTCTGTTCCTATGAGCAAGAGTTGTTTTCTGGTAAGGAAAGTAACTATTGAGCTCCCATTGCCATACACAGTGCAAATAGCACTCGCGTCTGTTCCCAGCAAATACAGTGTATCGGACTGAAGAGGAGCTACTGTTCTTGTCAGTTTCCTAAGCAGAGTTGAACTAGATAGGGTCGGTGCGTGTAGGATGCACAGTTCTTTTGTTCTGAGCAAGCTCACTGTTTGGACCCCATGGGAAACTCAGTAGAGTAGAAGAGTGCTCTCTTCTCAAAAGCAGAGTGTGTTTCTTGTAAGGCGAGCTAGCGTTTGTTTCCCAGTCCTAAATGGAGTGGAATCACATGCAGTTTCGGGTCCTACGAACAAGAGTTGTTTTCTGGTAAGGAAAGTCACTATTGTGCTCCCATTGCCAAACACAGTGCAAATAGCCCTCCTGTCTGTTCCCAGCAAGTACAGTGTATCGGACTGAAGAGGATCTACTGTTCTTGTCAGTTTCCTAAGCAGAGTTGAACTAGATATGGCCCGTGTGTGTAGGAAGCACAGTTCATTTGTTCTGATCAAGCTCACTGTTTGGACCCCATAGGAAACACAGTAGAGTAGAAGAGTGCTCTTTTCTCTGAAGCAGAGTGTGTTTCTTGTAAGGCGAGCTAGCATTTGTTTCCCAGTCCTAAATGGAGTGGAATCACATGCAGTTTCTGGTCCTATGAACAAGAGTTGTTTTCTGGTAAGGAAAGTCACTATTGCTCTCCCATTGCCATACACAGTGCAAATAGCACATGCGTCTGTTCCCAGCAAGTACAGTGTATCAGACTGAAGAGGAGCTACTGTTCTTGTCAGTTTCCTAAGCAGAGTTGAACTAGATATGGCCCGTGTGTGTAGGAAGCACAGTTCTTATGTTCTGAGCAAGCTCACTGTTTGGACCCCATAGGAAACACAGTAGAGTAGAAGAGTGCTCTTTTCTCTAAAGCAGAGTGTTTTTCTTGTAAGGTGATCTCGCGTTTGTTTCCCAGTCCTAAATGGAGTTGAGTCATATGCAGGCTTTGGTCCTACGAGCAAGAGTTGTTTTCTGGTAAGAAGAGTCACTATTGCGCTCCAAATGCCATACACAGTGCAAATAGTACTCGGGTCTGTTCACTTCAAGTACAGTGTATTGGACTGATTAGGAGCTACTGTTCTTGTCAGTTTCCTCAGCAGAGTTGAACTAGATATGGCCGTGTGTGTAGGAAGCACAGTTCTTTTGTTCTGAGCAAGCTCACTGTTCTGGCCCTATAGGAAACACAGTAGAGTAGAAGAGTGCTCTTTTCTCTAAAGCAGAGTGTGTTTCTTGTAAGGCGAGCTATCGTTTGTTTCCCAGTCCTAAATGGAGTTGAATCACATGCAGTTTCTGGTGCTACGAGCAAGAGTTGTTTTATGGTAAGAAGAGTCACTATTGTGCTGCCATTGCCATACACAGGACAAATAGCATTGGCGTCTGTTCCCTGCAAGTACACTGTATTGGACTGAAGAGGATCTACTGTTCTTGTCAGGTTCCTAAGCAGACTTGAACTAGATATGGCCGTGTGTGTAGGAAGCACAGTTCTTTTGTTCTGAGCAAGCTCACTTTTCGGAACACATAGGAAACACAGTAGAGTAGAAGAGTGCTCTTTTCTCAAAAGCAGAGTGTGTTTCTTGGACATCGAGCTAGCATTTGTTTTCCAGTCCTAAATGGAGTTGAGTCACATGCAGTTTTTTGTCCTATGAGCAAGAGTTGTTCTCTGGTAAGACAAGTCACTATTGGGCTCCAATTGCCATACACAGTGCAAATAGCACTCGCTTCTGTTCCCTGCAAGTACAGTGTATTGGACTGAAGAGGATCTACTGTTCTTTTCAGTTTCCTAACCAGAGTTGAACTAGATATGGCCCGTGTGTGTAGGAAGCACAGTTCTTTTGTTCTGAGCAAGCTCACTGTTCGGACCCCATAGGAAAAACAGTAGAGTAGAATTGTGCTCTTTTCTCAAAAGCAGAGTGTGTTTCTTGTAAGGCGAACTAGCGTTTGTTTCCCAGTCCTAAATGGAGTTGAATCCCATGCAGTTTCTGTTCCTACGAGCAAGACTTGTTTTCTGGTAAGGAAAGTAACTATTGAGCTCCCATTGCCATACACAGTGCAAATAGCACTCGCATCTGTTCCCAGCAAATACAGTGTATTGGACTGAAGAGGAGCTACTGTTCTTGTCAGTTTCCTAAGCAGAGTTGAACTACATATGGTCGGTGTGTGTAGGAAGCACAGTTCTTTTGTTCTGAGCAAGCTCACTTTTCGGACCCCATAGGAAACACAGTAGAGTAGAAGAGTGCTCTTATCTCAAAAGCAG
>NW_026737399.1:0-42000 GCF_949786415.1 Peromyscus eremicus | reverse complement strand
ATGGGAGCTCAATAGTGACTCTTCCCACCAGAAAACAACTCTTGCCTGTAGGACCAGAAACTGCATGTGATTCAACTCCATTTAGGACTGGGAAACAAACCATAGCTCGCCTTAGAAGAAACACACTCTGCTTTAGAGAAAAGAGCACTCTTCTACTCTACTGTGTTTCTTTTAGGGCCAGAACAGTGAGCTTGCTCAGAACAAAAGAACTGTGCTTCCTACACACACGGGCCATATCTCGTTCAACTCAGCTTAGGAAACTGACAGGAAGAGTAGATCCTCTTCAGTCCAATACACTTTACATGCAGGGAACAGACGCCCGTGCTATTTGCCCTTTGTATGGCAATGGGAGCACAATAGTGACTCTTCTTACCAGAAAACAACTCTTGCTCGTAGGACCAGAAACTGCATGGGATTCAACTCCATTTAGGACTGGGAAAAAGCGCTAGCTTGCCTTGCAAGAAACACACTATGCTTTTGAGAAAAGAGCACTCTCCTACTCTACTGTGTTTAATATGGGGTCCGAAAAGTGAGCTTGCTCAGAACAAAAGAACTGTGCTTCCTACACACATGGGCCATATCTAGTTCAAATCTGCTTCGGAAACTGACAAGAACAGTAGCTCCTCTTCATTCCAATACACTGTACTTGCGGGGAGCATACGCGAGTGCTATTTGCCCTGTTTATGGCAATGGGAGCACCATAGTGACTTTCCTTACCAGAAAACAACTCTTGCTCGTAGTACCAGAAACTGCATGTGATTCAACTCCATTTAGGACTGGGAAACAAACGCTAGCTCGCCTTACAAGAAATACACTCTGCTTTTGAGAAACGAGCACTTTTCTACTCTAACAGTGTTTCCTATAGGGCCAGAACAGTGTGCTTGCTCAGAACAAAAGAACTGTGCTTCCTACACACAGGGGCCATATCTAGTTCAACTCTGCTTATGAAACTGACAAGAATAGTAGCGCCTCTTCCGTCCAATACACTGTACATGCTGGGAACAGATGCCAGTGCTATTTGCCCTGTGTTGACAAAGGGATCGCAATAGTTACTCATCTTACCAGAAAACAACTCTTTCTCATAGGAACAGAAACTGCATGTGATTCCACTCCATTTAGGACTGGGAAACAAACGGTAGCTTACCTTACAAAAACACACTCTGCATTTGAGAAAAGAGCACTCTTCTACTCTACTGTGTTTTCTATAGGGCCAGAGGAGTGAACTTGCTCAGAATATAAGAACTGTGCTTCCTACACACACGGGCCATATCAAGTTCAACTCTGCTTAGGAAACTGACAAGAAGAGTAGCTCCTCTTCAGTCTGATACACTGTACTTGCTGGGAGCAGACGCGAGAGCTATTTGCAATGTGTATGGCAAGGGGAGCGCAATAGTGACTTTCCTTTCCAGTGAACAACTCTTGCTCGTAGGACCAGAAACTGCATGTGATTCAACTCCATTTAGAACTGGGAAACAAATGCTAGCTCGCCTTACATGAAACACACTCTGCTTTTGAGAAAAGAGCACTCTTCTACTCTACTGTGTTTCCTATATGCCAGAACAGTGAGCTTGGTCAGAACAAAAGAACTGTGCTTCCTACACACGGGCCATAACTAGTTCAACTCTGCTTAGGAAACTGAGAAGAACAGTAGCTCCTCTTCAGTCCGAAACACTGTACTTGCTGGGAATAGACGCGAGTGCTATTTGCACTGTATATGGCAATTGGAGCACAATAGTGTATCGTCTTACCAGAAAACAACTCTTGCTCATAGGACAAAAAACTGCATGTGACTCAACTCCATTTAGGACTGGGAAACAAACGCTAGCTCGCCTTACAAGAAACACACTCTGCTTTTGAGAAAAGAGCACTCTTCTACTCTGCTGTGTTTCCTATTGGGTCTGAACAGTGAGCTTGCTCAGAACAAACGAACTGTGCTTCCTACACACACGGCCATAACTAGTTCAATTCTGCTTAGGAACCTGACAAGAACAGTAGATCCTCTTCAGTCCAATACACTGTATTTGCTGGGAACAGACGCCAGTGCTATTTGTCCTGTGTATGGCAATGGCAGCGCAATAGTGACTCCTCTTACCATAAAACAACTCTTGCTCGTAGGACCAGAAACTGCCTGTGATTCAACTCCATTTAGGACTGGGAAACAAACGCTAGCTCACCTTACAAGAAACACACTCTGCTTTAGAGAAAAGAGCACTCTTCTACTCTACTGTGTTTCCTATGTGGTCCAAACAGTGAGCTTGCTCAGAACAAAAGAACTGTGCTTCCTACACACGCGGGCCATATCTAGTTCAACTCTGCTTAGGAAACTGACAAGAACAGTAGCTCCTCTTCAGTCCAATACACTGTACTTGCTGGGAACAGACGTGAGAGCTATTTGCACTATGTATGGCAAGCGGAGCACAATAGTGACTTTCCTTACCAGAAAACAACTCTTGCTCTTAGGACAAGAAACTGCATGTGATTCAACTTCATTTAGGACTCGGAAACAAACGCTAGCTCGCCTTACAAGAAACACACTCTGCTTTAGAGAAAAGAGCACTCTTCTACTCTACTGTGTTTCCTATGGTGTCCGAACAGTGAGCTTGCTCAGAACAAAAGAACTGTGCTTCCTACACACACGGCCATATCTATTTCAATTCTGCTTAGGAACCTGACAAGAACAGTAGATCCTCTTCAGTCCAATACACTGTACTTGCTGGGAACAGACGCCAGTGCTATTTGTCCTATGCATGGCAATGGTAGCGCAATAGTGACTCTTCTTACCAGAAAACAACTGTTGCTCGTTGGACTAGAAACTGCATGTGATTCAACTTCATTTAGGACTGGGAAACAAACGCTAGCTCGCCTTACAAGAAACACACTTTGCTTTAGAAAAAAGAGCACTCTTCCACTCTACTGTGTTTCCTATAGGGCCAGAACAGTGAGCTTGCTCAGAACAAAAGAACTGTGCTTCCTACACACGGGCCATAACTAGTTCAACTCTGCTTAGGAAACTGACAAGAACAGTAGCTCCCCTTCAGTCCAATACACTGTACTTGCTGGGAACAGACGCCAGTGCTATTTGTCCTGTGTATGGCAATGGCAGTGCAATAGTGACTCTTCTTACTATAAAACAACTCTTGCTCGTAGGACCAGAAACTGCATTTGATTCAACTACATTTAGGACTGGGAAACAAAAGCTAGCTCACCTTACGAGAAACACACTCTGCTTTTGTGGAAAGAGCACACTTCTACTCTACTGTGTTTTCTATAGGGCCAGAACAGTGAGCTTGCTCAGAACAAAAGAACTGTGCTTCCTACACACGGGCCATATCTAGTTCAACTCTGCTTAGGAAACTGACAAGAACAGTAGCTCCTCTTCAGTCCGATACACCGTACTTGCTGGGAAAAGACGCGAGTGCTATTTGCCTTGTGTAGGGCAATGGGAGCGCAATAGAGCCTTTCCTTACCTGAAAACAACTCATGTTCGTAAGACCAGAAACTGCATGTGATTCAACTCCATTTAGGACTAGGAAACAAACGCTAGCTTGCCTTACAAAAACACACTCTGCTTTTGAGAAAAGAGCACGCACGCTTCTACTCTACTGTGTTTCCTATGGGGCCAGAACAGTGAGCTTGCTCAGAACATAAGAACTGTGCTTCCTACACACACGGACCATATCTAGTTCAACTCTGCTTAGGAAACTGACAAGAACAGTAGCCCCTCTTCAGTCCAATACACTGTACTTGCTGGGAACATACGCATGTGCTATTTGCACTGTGTATGCCAATGGGAGCGCAATAGTGACTTTCCTTACCACAAAACAACTCTTGCTCGTAGGACTAGAAACTGCATGTGATTCAACTCCATTTAGGACTGGGAAACAAACGCTAGCTCACCTTACAAGAAACACACTCTGCTTTAGAGAAAATAGCACTCTTCTACTCTACTGTGTTTCCTATGGGGTCCAAACAGTGAGCTTGCTCAGAACAAAAGAACTGTGCTTAATAAACACACGGAACACATCTAGTTCAACTCTGCTTAGGAAACTGACAAGAACAGTAGCTCCTATTCAGTCCAATACTCTGTACTTGCTGGGAAAAGACGCGAGTACTATTTGCCTTGTGTAGGGCAATGGGAGCGCAATAGTGACTTTCCTTACCAGAAAACAACTCTTGTTCGTAGGACCAGAAACTGCATGTGATTCAACTCCATTTAGGACTGGGAAACAAACTCTAGCTCGCTTTACAAGAAACACACTCTGCTTTTGAGAAAAGAGCACTCTTCTACTCTACTGTGTTTCCTATAGGGCCAGAACAGTGAGCTTGCTCAGAACATAAGACCTGTGCTTCCTACACACACGGGCCATGTCTAGTTCAACTCTGCTTAGGAAACTGACAAGAACAGTAGCTCCTCTTCAGTCCGATACACTGTACATGTGGGAAAAAGAAGCGAGTGATATTTGCACTGTGTATGGCAATTGGAGCACAATAGTGACTTTTCTTACCAGAAAACAACTCTTGCTCGTAGGACAAAAAACTGCATGTGACTCAACTACATTTAGGACTGGGAAACAAACGCTAGCTCGACTTCCAAGAAACACACTCTGCTTTAGAGAAAAGAGCACCCTTCTACTCTACTGTGTTTCCTATGTGTTCCGAACAGTGAGCTTCCTCAGAACAAAAAAACTGTGCTTCCTACACACATGGCCATATCTAGTTCAATTCTGCTTAGGAACCTGACAAGAACAGTAGATCCTCTTCAGTCCATTACACTGTACTTGCTGGGAACAGACGCCGGTGCTATTTGCCCTGTGTATGGCAATGGCAGAGCAATAGTGACTCTTGATACCATAAAACAACTCTTACTCGTAAGACTAGAAACACCATGTGATTCAACTCCATTTAGGACTGGGAAACAAACGCTAGCTCGCCTTACAAGAAACACACTCTGCTTTAGAGAAAAGAGCACTCTTCTACTCTACTGTGTTTCCTATAGGGCCAGAACAGTGAGCTGACTCAGAACAAAAGAACTGTGCTTCCAACACAGGGCCATAACTAGTTCAACTCTGCTTAGGAAACTGACAAGAACAGTAGCTCCTCTTCTGTCCAATACACTGTACTTGCTGGGAACAGACGGGAGGGCTATTAGCACTGTGGATGGCAATGGGAGCAAAATAGTGACTTTCCTTACCAGTAAACAGCTCTTGCTCGTAGGACCAGAAACTGCATGTGATTCAACTCCATTTAAGACTTTGAAACAAATGCTAGCTCGCCTTACATGAAATACACTCTGCTTTTGATTAAAGAGCACTCTTCTACTCTACTGTGTTTCCTATGAGGTCCGAACAGTGAGCTTGCTCAGAACAAAAGAACTGTGCTTCCTACACACACGGGCCATATCTAGTTCAACTCTGCTTAGGAAACTGAGAAGAACACTATCTCCTCTTCAGTCCAATACACTGTACTTGCTGGTAACAGACGCCAGTGCTGTTTGTCCTGTGTATGTCAATGACAGCGCAATAGTGACTCTTCTTACCAGAAAACAACTCTTGCTCGTAGGACCAGAAACTGCATGTGATTCAACTCCATTTAGGACTGGGAAAGAAACTCTAGATCGCTTTACAAGAAACACACTCTGTTTTTGAGAAAAGAGCACTCTTCTATTCTACTGTGTTTCCTATAGGGCCAGAATATTGAGCTTGCTCAGAAAAAAAGAAGTGTGCTTCCTACACACACGGACCATATCTAGTTCAACTCTGCTTAGGAAACTGACAAGAACAGTAGCTCCTCTTCAGTCCAATACACTGTACTTGCTGGCAACAGACGGGAGGGCTATTTGCACTGTGTATGGCAATGGGAGCACAATAGTGACTTTCCTTACCAGAAAACAACTCTTGCTCGTATGACCAGAAACTGCATGTGATTCCACTCCATTTAGGACTGGGAAACAAATGCTAGCTCGCCTTACAATAACAAACTCTGCTTTAGAGAAAAGAGCACTCTTCTACTCTACTGTGTTTCCTATGGGGTCCAAACTGTGAGCTTGCTCAGAACAAAATAACTGTGCTTCCTACACACACGGACCATATATAGTTCAACTCTGCTTAGGAAACTGACAAGAACAGTAGCTCCTTTTCAGTCCAATACACTGTACTTGCTGGGAAAAGACGCGAGTGCTATTTGCCTTGTGTAGGGCATTGGGAGCGCAATAGTCGCTTTCATTACCAGAAAACAACTCTTGCTCGTAGGACCAGAAACTGCATGTGATTCAACTCCATTTAGGAGTAGGAAACAAACGCTAGCTCGCCTTACAAAAACACACTATGCTTTTGAGAAAAGAGCACTCTTCTACTCTACTGTGTTTCCTACAGGTCCAGAACAGTGAGCTTGCTCAGAACAAAGAAATGTGCTTCCTACACAGGGGCCATATCTAGTTCAACTCTGCTTAGGAAACTGACAAGAACAGTAGCTCATCTTCAGTACGATACACTGCACTTGCAGGGAACTGACGCGAGTGCTATTTGCACTGTGTATGGCAATTGGAGCACTATAGTGACTTGTCTTACCAGAAAAAAACTCTTGCTCGTAGGACAAAAAACTGCATGTGACTCAATTCCATTTAGGACTGGGAAACAAACGCTAGCTCGACTTCCAAGAAACACACTCTGCTTTTGAGAAAAGAGCACTCTTCTACTCTACTGTGTTTCCTATGTGTTGCGAAAAGTGAGCTTGCTCAGAACATAAGAACTGTGCTTCCTACACACACGGGCCATATCTAGTTCAACTCTGCTTAGGAAACTGAGAAGAACAGTAGCTCCTCTTCAGTCCAATACACTGTACTTGCTGGGAACAGACGGGTGGGCTATTTGCAATGTGTATGGCAATGGAAGCACAATAGTGACTTTCCTTACCAGAAAACAACTCTTGCTCGTAGGACCAGAAACTGCATGTGATTCCACTCCATTTAGGACTGGGAAACAAACGCTAGCTCGCCTTACAAGAAACACACTCTGCTTTAGAGAAAAGAGCACTCTTCTACTCTACTGTGTTTCCTATGGGGTCCAAACAGTGAGCTTGCTCAGAACAAAAGAACTGTGCTTCCTACACACACGGACCATATCTAGTTCAACTCCGCTTAGGAAACTGACAAGAACAGAAGCTCCTATTCAGTCCAATACACTGTACTTGCTGGGAAAAGACGCGAATGCTATTTGCCTTGTGTAGGGCAATGGGAGCCCAATAGTGACTTTCCTTACCAGAAAACAACTCTTGCTTGTAGGACCAGAAACTGCATGTGACTCAACTCCATTTAGGACTGAGACACAAACGCTAGCTCGCCTTACAAGAAACACACTCTGCTTTTGAGAGAAGAGCACTCTTCTACTCTACTGTTTGTCCTATGGAGTCCAAACAATGAGCTTGCTCAGAACCAAAGAACTGTGCTTCCTACACACACGGGCCATATCTATTTCAACTCTGCTTAGGAAACTGACAAGAACAGTATGTCCTCTTCAGTCTGATACACTGTACTTGCTGGAAACAGACGCGAGTGCTATTTGCACTGTGTATGGCAAAAGGAGCACAATAGTGATTTTCCTTACCAGAAAACAACTCTTGCTCGTAGGACCAAAAACTGCATGTGATTCAACTACATTTATGACTGAGAAAAAATTGCTAGCTGACCTTCCAAGAAACACACTCTGCTTTTGAGAAAAGAGCACTCTTCTACTCTACTGTGTTTCCTATGGGTTCCGAACAGTGAGCTTGCTCATAACAAAAGAACTGTGCTTCCTACACACACGGGCCATATCTAGTTCAACTCTGCTTAGGAAACTGACAAGAACAGTATGTCCTCTTCAGTCTGATACACTGTACTTGCTGGAAACAGACGCGAGTGCTATTTGCACTGTGTATGGCAAAGGGAGCACAATAGTGATTTTCCTTACCAGAAAACAACTCTTGCTCGTAGGACCAAAAACTGCATGTGATTCAACTACATTTATGACTGAGAAAAAATCGCTAGCTGACCTTCCAAGAAACACACTCTGCTTTTGAGAAAAGAGCACTCTTCTACTCTACTGTGTTTCCTATGGGTTCCGAACAGTGAGCTTGCTCATAACAAAAGAACTGTGCTTCCTACACACACGGGCCATATCTAGTTCAACTCTGCTTAGGAAACGGACAAGAACAGTAGCTCCTCTTCAGTCCAATACACTGTACTTGCTGGGAACAGACGCGAGTGCTATTTACACTGTGTATGGCAATGGGAGCGCAATAGTGACTCTTCTACCAGAAAACAACTCATGCTCGTAGGACCAGAAACTGCATGTGATTCTACTCCATTTAGGACTGGGAAAGAAACGCTAGCTCGCCTTACAAGAAACACAGTCTGCTTTTGAGAAAAGAGCACTCTTCTACTCTACTGTGTTTCCTATGGTTCCAAACAGTGAGATTGCTCAGAACAAAAGAACTGTGCTTCGTACACACACGGGCCATATCTAGTTCAACTTTGCTTAGGAAACTGACAAGAACAGTAGATCCTCTTAGTCCAATACACAGTACATGCTGGGAACAGACGCCAGTGCTATTTGCCCTGTGTATGGCAATGGGAGTGCAACAGTGACTCTTGTTACCAGAAAACAACTCTTGCTTGTAGGACCAGAAACTTCATGTGATATAACTCCATTTACAACTGGGAAGCAAATGCTAGCTCGCCTTACAAGAAACACACTCTACTTTTGAGAAAAGAGCACTCATCTACTCTACTGTGTTTCCTATGGGGTCCGAAATGTGAGCTTGCTCAGAACAAAAGAACTGTGCTTCCTACACACAGGGGCCATGTCTAGTTCAACTCTGCTTAGGAAACTAACAAGAACAGTAGCTCCTCTTCAGTCCAATAGACTGTACTTGATGGGAACAGACGCGAGGGCTATTTGCACTGTATTTGGCAATGGGAGCTCAATAGTGACTTTCCTTACCAGAAAACAACTCTTGCTCGTAGGACCAAAAACTGCATGTGATTCAACTCCATTTAGGACTGGGAAACAAACGCTAGATCGCCTTACAAGAAACACACTCTGCTTTTGAGAAAAGAACCCTCTTCTACTCTACTGTGTTTCCTATAGCGCCAGAAGAGTGAGCTTGCTCAGAACAAAAGAACTGGCCTTCCTACACACACGGCATATCTAGTTCACTTCTGCATAGGAAACTGACAAGAACAGTAGATCCTGTTCAGTCCAATACACTGTACATGCTGGGAAGAGACGCCAGTGCTATTTGCCCTGTGTATGAAAATGGGAGCACAATAGCGACTCTTCTTACCAGAAAAGAACTCTTGCTCGTAGGACCAGAAACTGCATGTGATTCAACTCCATTTAGGACTGGGAAACAAATGCTAGCTTACCTTACAAGAAACACACTCTGCTTTTGAAAAAAGAGCACTCTTCTACTCTACTGTGTTTCCTATAGGGCCAGAACAGTGAGCTTGCTCAGAACAAAAGAACTGTGCTTCCTACACACAGGGGCCATATCTAGTTCAATCTGCTTAGGAAACTGACAAGAACAGTAAGTAGATCCTCTTCAGTCCAATACACTGTACATGTTGGGAACAGTCGCCAGGGCTATTTACCCTGTGTATGACAATGGGAGCGCAATAGTGACTCTTCTTACCAGAAAACAACTCTTGCTCGTAGGACCAGAAACTGCATGTGATTCTACTCCATTTAGGACTTTGAAACAAATGCTAGCTCGCCTTACATGAAATACACTCTGCTTTTGATTAAAGAGCACTCTTCTACTCTACTGTGTTTCCTATGAGGTCCGAACAGTGAGCTTGCTCAGAACAAAAGAACTGTGCTTCCTACACACACGGGCCATATCTAGTTCAACTCTGCTTAGGAAACTGAGAAGAACACTATCTCCTCTTCAGTCCAATACACTGTACTTGCTGGGAACAGACGCCAGTGCTGTTTGTCCTGTGTATGTCAATGACAGCGCAATAGTGACTCTTCTTACCAGAAAACAACTCTTGCTCGTAGGACCAGAAACTGCATGTGATTCAACTCCATTTAGGACTGGGAAACAAACTCTAGATCGCTTTACAAGAAACACACTCTGTTTTTGAGAAAAGAGCACTCTTCTATTCTACTGTGTTTCCTATAGGGCCAGAATATTGAGCTTGCTCAGAAAAAAAGAAGTGTGCTTCCTACACACACGGACCATATCTAGTTCAACTCTGCTTAGGAAACTGACAAGAACAGTAGCTCCTCTTCAGTCCAATACACTGTACTTGCTGGGAACAGACGGGAGGGCTATTTGCACTGTGTATGGCAATGGGAGCACAATAGTGACTTTCCTTACCAGAAAACAACTCTTGCTCGTATGACCAGAAACTGCATGTGATTCCACTCCATTTAGGACTGGGAAACAAATGCTAGCTCGCCTTACAATAACAAACTCTGCTTTAGAGAAAAGAGCACTCTTCTACTCTACTGTGTTTCCTATGGGGTCCAAACTGTGAGCTTGCTCAGAACAAAATAACTGTGCTTCCTACACACACGGACCATATATAGTTCAACTCTGCTTAGGAAACTGACAAGAACAGTAGCTCCTTTTCAGTCCAATACACTGTACTTGCTGGGAAAAGACGCGAGTGCTATTTGCCTTGTGTAGGGCATTGGGAGCGCAATAGTCGCTTTCATTACCAGAAAACAACTCTTGCTCGTAGGACCAGAAACTGCATGTGATTCAACTCCATTTAGGAGTAGGAAACAAACGCTAGCTCGCCTTACAAAAACACACTATGCTTTTGAGAAAAGAGCACTCTTCTACTCTACTGTGTTTCCTACAGGTCCAGAACAGTGAGCTTGCTCAGAACAAAGAAATGTGCTTCCTACACAGGGGCCATATCTAGTTCAACTCTGCTTAGGAAACTGACAAGAACAGTAGCTCATCTTCAGTACGATACACTGCACTTGCAGGGAACTGACGCGAGTGCTATTTGCACTGTGTATGGCAATTGGAGCACTATAGTGACTTGTCTTACCAGAAAAAAACTCTTGCTCGTAGGACAAAAAACTGCATGTGACTCAATTCCATTTAGGACTGGGAAACAAACGCTAGCTCGACTTCCAAGAAACACACTCTGCTTTTGAGAAAAGAGCACTCTTCTACTCTACTGTGTTTCCTATGTGTTGCGAAAAGTGAGCTTGCTCAGAACATAAGAACTGTGCTTCCTACACACACGGGCCATATCTAGTTCAACTCTGCTTAGGAAACTGAGAAGAACAGTAGCTCCTCTTCAGTCCAATACACTGTACTTGCTGGGAACAGACGGGTGGGCTATTTGCAATGTGTATGGCAATGGAAGCACAATAGTGACTTTCCTTACCAGAAAACAACTCTTGCTCGTAGGACCAGAAACTGCATGTGATTCCACTCAATTTAGGACTGGGAAACAAACGCTAGCTCGCCTTACAAGAAACACACTCTGCTTTAGAGAAAAGAGCACTCTTCTACTCTACTGTGTTTCCTATGGGGTCCAAACAGTGAGCTTGCTCAGAACAAAAGAACTGTGCTTCCTACACACACGGACCATATCTAGTTCAACTCCGCTTAGGAAACTGACAAGAACAGAAGCTCCTATTCAGTCCAATACACTGTACTTGCTGGGAAAAGACGCGAATGCTATTTGCCTTGTGTAGGGCAATGGGAGCCCAATAGTGACTTTCCTTACCAGAAAACAACTCTTGCTTGTAGGACCAGAAACTGCATGTGACTCAACTCCATTTAGGACTGAGACACAAACGCTAGCTCGCCTTACAAGAAACACACTCTGCTTTTGAGAGAAGAGCACTCTTCTACTCTACTGTTTGTCCTATGGAGTCCAAACAATGAGCTTGCTCAGAACCAAAGAACTGTGCTTCCTACACACACGGGCCATATCTATTTCAACTCTGCTTAGGAAACTGACAAGAACAGTATGTCCTCTTCAGTCTGATACACTGTACTTGCTGGAAACAGACGCGAGTGCTATTTGCACTGTGTATGGCAAAAGGAGCACAATAGTGATTTTCCTTACCAGAAAACAACTCTTGCTCGTAGGACCAAAAACTGCATGTGATTCAACTACATTTATGACTGAGAAAAAATCGCTAGCTGACCTTCCAAGAAACACACTCTGCTTTTGAGAAAAGAGCACTCTTCTACTCTACTGTGTTTCCTATGGGTTCCGAACAGTGAGCTTGCTCATAACAAAAGAACTGTGCTTCCTACACACACGGGCCATATCTAGTTCAACTCTGCTTAGGAAACGGACAAGAACAGTAGCTCCTCTTCAGTCCAATACACTGTACTTGCTGGGAACAGACGCGAGTGCTATTTACACTGTGTATGGCAATGGGAGCGCAATAGTGACTCTTCTACCAGAAAACAACTCATGCTCGTAGGACCAGAAACTGCATGTGATTCTACTCCATTTAGGACTGGGAAAGAAACGCTAGCTCGCCTTACAAGAAACACAGTCTGCTTTTGAGAAAAGAGCACTCTTCTACTCTACTGTGTTTCCTATGGTTCCGAACAGTGAGATTGCTCAGAACAAAAGAACTGTGCTTCGTACACACACGGGCCATATCTAGTTCAACTTTGCTTAGGAAACTGACAAGAACAGTAGATCCTCTTAGTCCAATACACAGTACATGCTGGGAACAGACGCCAGTGCTATTTGCCCTGTGTATGGCAATGGGAGTGCAACAGTGACTCTTGTTACCAGAAAACAACTCTTGCTTGTAGGACCAGAAACTTCATGTGATATAACTCCATTTACAACTGGGAAGCAAATGCTAGCTCGCCTTACAAGAAACACACTCTACTTTTGAGAAAAGAGCACTCATCTACTCTACTGTGTTTCCTATGGGGTCCGAAATGTGAGCTTGCTCAGAACAAAAGAACTGTGCTTCCTACACACAGGGGCCATGTCTAGTTCAACTCTGCTTAGGAAACTAACAAGAACAGTAGCTCCTCTTCAGTCCAATAGACTGTACTTGATGGGAACAGACGCGAGGGCTATTTGCACTGTATTTGGCAATGGGAGCTCAATAGTGACTTTCCTTACCAGAAAACAACTCTTGCTCGTAGGACCAAAAACTGCATGTGATTCAACTCCATTTAGGACTGGGAAACAAACGCTAGATCGCCTTACAAGAAACACACTCTGCTTTTGAGAAAAGAACCCTCTTCTACTCTACTGTGTTTCCTATAGCGCCAGAAGAGTGAGCTTGCTCAGAACAAAAGAACTGGCCTTCCTACACACACGGCATATCTAGTTCACTTCTGCATAGGAAACTGACAAGAACAGTAGATCCTGTTCAGTCCAATACACTGTACATGCTGGGAAGAGACGCCAGTGCTATTTGCCCTGTGTATGAAAATGGGAGCACAATAGCGACTCTTCTTACCAGAAAAGAACTCTTGCTCGTAGGACCAGAAACTGCATGTGATTCAACTCCATTTAGGACTGGGAAACAAATGCTAGCTTACCTTACAAGAAACACACTCTGCTTTTGAAAAAAGAGCACTCTTCTACTCTACTGTGTTTCCTATAGGGCCAGAACAGTGAGCTTGCTCAGAACAAAAGAACTGTGCTTCCTACACACAGGGGCCATATCTAGTTCAATCTGCTTAGGAAACTGAGAAGAACAGTAAGTAGATCCTCTTCAGTCCAATACACTGTACATGTTGGGAACAGTCGCCAGGGCTATTTACCCTGTGTATGAAAATGGGAGCGCAATAGTGACTCTTCTTACCAGAAAACAACTCTTGCTCGTAGGACCAGAAACTGCATGTGATTCTACTCCATTTAGGACTGGGAAACAAACGCTAGCTCGCTTTACAAGAAACACACTCTGCTTTTGAGAAAAGAGCACTCTTCTACTCTACTGTGTTTCCTATAGGGCCAGAACAGTGAGCTTGCTCAGAACATAAGAACTGTGCTTCCTACACACACGGGCCATATCTAGTTCAAGTCTGCTTAGGAACCTGACAAGAACAGTAGATCCTCTTCAGTCCAATACACTGTACTTCCTGGGAACAGATGCCAGTGCTATTTGTCCTGTGTATGGCAATGGCAGCGCAATAGTGACTCTTCTTACCAGAAAACAACTCTGGCTCGTAGGGCCAGAAACTGCATGTGTTTCATCTCCATTTAGGACTGGGATACAAACTCAAGCTCGCTTTACAAGAAACACACTCTGCTTTTGAGAAAAGAGCACTCTTCTACACTACTGTGTTTCCTATAGGGCTAGAACAGTGACCTTGCTCATAAAAAAAGAACTGTGCTTCCTACACACACGGACCATATCTAGTTCAACTCTGCTGAGGAAACTGAGAAGAACAGTAGCTCCTCTTCAGTCCAATACACTGTACTTGCTGGGAATAGACGGGAGGGCTATTTGCACTGTGTATGGCAATGGGAGCGCAATAGTGACTTTCCTTACCAGAAAACAACTCTTGCTCCTAGGACCAGAAACTGCATTGAGTCCACTCCATTTAGGACTGGGAAACAAATGTTAGCTTGCCTTACAAAAACACACTTTGCTTTAGAGAAAAGAGCACTCTTTTACTCTACTGTGTTTCCTATGGTATCCAAACAGTGAGCTTGCTCAGAACAAAAGAACTGTGCTTCATACACATACGGACCATATCTAGTTCAACTCTGCTTAGGAAACTGACAAGAACAGTAGCTCCTATTCACTCCAATACACTGCACTTGCTGGGAAAAGACGCGAGTGCTATTTACCTTGTGTAGGGTAATGGGAGCGAAATAGTGACTTTCCTTACCAGAAAACAACTCTTGCTCGTAGGACCAGAAACTTCATGTGATTCAACTCCATTTAGGACTGGGAAACAAAAGCTAGCTCACCTTACAGAAACACCCTCTGCTTTAGAGTAAAGAGCACTCTTCTACTCTACTGTGTTTCCTATGGTGTCCGAACAGTGAGCTTGCTCAGAACAAAAGAACTGTGCTTCCTACACACATGGCCATATCTAGTTCAATTCTGCTTAGGAACCTGACAATAAAAGTAGATCCTCTTCAGTCCAATACACTGTACGTGCTGGGAACAGACGCCAGTGCTATTTGTCCTGTGTATGGCAATGGCAGCACAATAGTGACTCTTCTTACCATAAAACATCTCTTGCTTGTACGACCAGAAACTGCATGTGATTCAACTCCATTTAGGACTGGGAAACAAAAGCTAGCTCACCTTACAGAAACACACTCTGCTTTAGAAAAAAGAGCACTCTTCTACTCTACTGTGTTTCCTATAGGGCCAGAACAGTGAGCTTGCTCAGAACAAAGAACTGTGCTTCCTACACAGGGGGCATAAATAGTTCAACTCTGCTTAGGAAACTGACAAAAAAGGTAGCTCATCTTCAGTCCGATACACTGTACTTGCAGGGAACTGACGCGAGTGCTATTTGCACTGTGTATGGCAATTGGAGCCCAATAGTGACTCGCCCTACCAGACAACAACTCTTGCTCCTAGGACAAAAACCTGCACGTGACTCAACTCCATTTAGGACTGGGAAACAAACGCTAGCTCGCCTTACAAGAAACACACTCTGCTTTTGAGAAAAGAGCACTCTTCTACTACACTGTGTTTCCTATAGGGTCCGAACACTGAGCTTGCTCAGAACAAAAGAACTGTGCTTCCTACACACATGGCCATATCTAGTTCAATTCTGCTTAGGAACCTGACAAGAACAGTAGATCCTCTTCAGTCCGATACACTGTACTTGCTGGGAACAGACGCCAGTGTTATTTGTCCTGTGTATGGCAATGGCAGCGCAATAGTGACTCTTCTTACCATAAAACAACTCTTGCTCGTAGGACCAGAAACTGCATGTAATTCAACTCCATTTAGGACTGGGAAACAAACGCTAGCTCACCTTACAAGAAACACACTCTGCTTTAGAGAAAAGAGCACTCTTCTAATCTGCTGTGTTTCCTTTAGGGCCAGAACAGTGAGCTTGCTCAGAACAAAAGAACTGTGCTTCCTACACACACGGGCCATATCTAGTTCAACTCTACTTAGGAAACTGACAAGAACAGTAACTCCTCTTCAGTCCAATACACTGTACTTGCTGGGAAAAGACGCGAGTGCTATTTGCCTTGTGTAAGGCAATGGGCGTGCAATAGTGACTTTCCTTACCAGAAACAACTCTTGTTCTTAGGACCAGAAACTGCATGTGACTCAAATCCATTTAGGACTGGGAAACAAACGCTAGCTCGTCTTACAAGAAACACACTCTGCTTTTGAGAAAAGAGCACTCTTCTCCTCTACTGTGTTTCCTATTGGGTCTGAAGAGTGAGCTTGCTCAGAACAAAAGAACTGTGCTTCCTACACACACGGGCCATATCTAGTTCAACTCTGCTTAGGAAACTGAAAAGAACAGTAGCTCCTCTTCAGTCCAATACACTGTACTTGCGGGGAACAGACGTGAGTGCTATTTGCACTGTGTATGGCAATTGGAGCACAATAGTGACTTGTCTTACCAGAAAACAACTCTTGCTCGTAGGACAAAAAACTGCATGAGACTCAACTCCATTTAGGACTGGGAAACAAACGCTAGCTCGACTTCCAAGAAACACACTCTGCTTTTGAGAAAAGAGCACTCTTCTACTCTACTGTGTTTCGTATGTGTTCCGAACAGTGAGCTTGCTCAGAACAAAAAAACTGTGCTTCCTACACACACGGCCATATCTAGTTCAATTCTGCTTAGGAACCTGACAAGAACAGTAGATCCTCTTTAGTCCATTACACTGTACTTGCTGGGAACAGACGCCAGTACTATTTGTCCTGTGTATGGCAATGGCAGAGCAATAATGACTCTTCTTACCATAAAACAACTCTTGCTCATAGTACTAGAAACTGCATGTGATTCAACTCCATTTAGGACTGGCAAACAAACGCTAGCTCGCCTTACAAGAAACACACTCTGCTTTAGAGAAAAGAGCACTCTTCTACTCTACTGTGTTTTCTATGTGTTGCGAAAAGTGAGCTTGCTCAGAACATAAGAACTGTGCTTCCTACACACACGGGCCATATCTAGTTCAACTCTGCTTTGGAAACTGAGAAGAACAGTAGCTCCTCTTCAGTCCAATACACTGTACTTGCTGGGAAAAGACTGGAGGGCTATTTGCACTGTGTATGGCAATGGGAGTGCAATAGTGACTTTCCTTACCAGAAAACAACTCTTGCTTTTAGGACCAGAAACTGCATGTGACTCAACTCCATTTAGGACTGAGACACAAACGCTAGCTCGCCTTACAAGAAACACACTCTGCTTTTGAGAGAAGAGCACTCTTCTACTCTACTGTTTGTCCTATGGAGTCCAAACAATGAGCTTGCTCAGAACCAAAGAACTGTGCTTCCTACACACACAGGCCATATCTATTTCAACTCTGCTTAGGAAACTTACAAGAACAGTAGCTCCTCTTCAGTCTGATACACTGTACTTGCTGGAAACAGACGCGAGTGCTATTTGCACTGTGTATGGCAAAGGGAGCACAATAGTGACTTTCCTTACCAGAAAACAACTCTTGCTCGTAGGACCAAAAACTGCATGTGATTCAACTCCATTTATGACTGACAAACAATCGCTAGCTGACCTTCCAAGAAACACACTCTGCTTTTGAGAAAAGAGCACTCTTCTACTCTACTGTGTTTCCTATGGGTTCCGAACAGTGAGCTTGCTCATAACAAAAGAACTGTGCTTCCTACACACGCGGGCCATATCTAGTTCAACTCTGATTAGGAAACTGACAAGAACAGTAGCTCCTCTTCAGTCCAATACACTGTACTTGCTGGGAACAGACGCGAGTGCTATTTGCACTGTGTATGGCAGTGGGAGCGCAATAGTGACTCTTCTACCAGAAAACAACTCTTGCTCGTAGGACCAGAAACTGCATGTGATTCTACTCCATTTAGGACTGGGAAAGAAACGCTAGCTCGCCCTACAAGAAACACAGTCTGCTTTTGAGAAAAGAGCACTCTTCTACTCTACTGTGTTTCCTATGGTGTCCGAACAGTGAGATTGCTCAGAACAAAAGAACTGTGCTACCTACACACACGGGCCATATCTAGTTCAACTCTGCTTAGGAAACTGACAAGAACAGTAGCTCCTCTTCAGTCCAATACACTGTACTTGCTGGGAACAGACCCGAGTGCTATTTGTACTGTGTATGGCAATGAGAGCGCAATAGTGACTCTTCTTACTAGAAAACAACTCTTGATCATAGGACTAGAAACTGCATGTGATTCAACTCCATTTAGGACTGGGAAACAAACGCTAGCTTGCCTTACAAGAAACACACTCTGCTTTTCGGAAAAGAGTATTCTTCTACTCTAGTGTGTTTCCTATGGTGTCTGAACACTGAGCTTGCTGAGAACAAAAGAACTGTTCTTCCTACACCCACGGGCCATATCTAGTTCAACTCTGCTTATGAACCTGAAAAGAACAGTAGGTCCTCTTCAGTGCAATACACTGTTCTTGCTGGGAACAGACGTGAGTGCTCTTTGCACTGTGTATGGCAATGAGAGCACAATAGTGACTCTTCTTACCAGAAAACCACTCTTGTTCGTAGGACCAGAAATGCATGGGATTCAACTCTATTTAAGACTGGGAAACAATCGCTAGCTCGCCTTACAAGAAACACACTCTGCTTTTGACAAAGAGCACTCTTCTACTCTACTGTGTTTCCTATAGAGCCAGAACAGTGAGTTTCCTCAGAACAAAAGAACTGTGCTTCCGACATACAAGGGTCATATCTAGTTCAACTCTGGTTAGGAAACTGACAAGAACAGTAGATCGTCTTCAGTCCAATTCACTGTACTTGCTGGGAACAGACGCCAGTGCTATTTGCACTGTGTATGGCAATGGGAGCACAAAAGTGACTCTTCTACCAGAAAACAACTCTTCCTCGAAGGACCAGAAACTGCATGTGATTCAACTCGATTTAGCACTGGGAAACAAACACTAGCTCGCCTTACAAGAAACACACTCTGCTTTTGAGAAATGAGCATTCTTCTACTCTACTGTGTTTACATTGAGGCCAGAACAGTGAGCTTGCTCAGAACTAAAGAACTGTGCTTCCTACAAAAACGGGCCATAACTAGTTCAACTCTGCTTAGGAAACTGACAAGAACAGTAGCTCCTCTTCAGTCCAATTCACTGTTCTTGCTGGGAACAGAGGCGAGTGCTATTTGCACAGTGTATGGCAATGGAAGCACAATAGTGACTCTTCTTACCAGAAAACTACTCTTGTTCGTAGGATCAGAAATGCATGGGATTCAACTCTATTTAAGACTGGGAAACAATGGCTAGCTCGCCTTACAAGAAACACACTCTGCTTTTGAGAAAGAGCACTCTTCTACTCTACTGTGTTTCCTATAGAGCCAGAACAGTGAGTTTGCTCAGAACAAAAGAACTGTGCTTCATACATACACGGGTCATATCTAGTTCAACTCTGGTTAGGAAACTGACAAGAACAGTAGCTCCTCTTCAGTCAAATTCACTGTACTTGCTGGGAACAGACGCCAGTGCTATTTGCACTGTGTACGGCAATGGGAGCGCAATAGTGACTCTTCTACCAGAAAACAACTCTTCTTCGAAGGACCAGAAACTGCATGGGATTCAGCTCCATTTAGGACTGGGAAACAAACACTAGCTCGCCTTACAAGAAACACACTCTGCTTTTGAGAAATGAGCATTCTTCTACTCTACTGTGTTTCCATTGTGGCCAGAACAGTGAGCTTGCTCAGAACTAAAGAACTGTGCTTCCTACAAACACGGGCCATATCTAGTTCAACTCTGCTTAGGAAACTGACAAGAACAGTAGCTCCTCTTCAGTCCAATTCACTGTTCTTGCTGGGAACAGAGGCGAGTGCTATTTGCACAGTGTATGGCAATGGAAGCACAATAGTGACTCTTCTTACCAGAAAACAACTCTTGCTCGTAGGACCAGAAACTGCACGGGATTCAACTCCATGTAGGACTGGGAAACAAACATTAGCTCACCTTACAAGAAACACACTCTGCATTTGAGAAAAGAGCACTCTTCTGCTCTACTGTGTTTCCTATAGGGCGAAAACAGTGAGCTTGCTCAGAACAAAAGAATCGTGCTTCCTACACACACAGGTCATATCTAGTTCAACTCTGCTTAGGAAACTGACAAGAACAGTAGCCCCTCTTCAGTCCAATACACTGTACTTGCTGGGAACAGACGCGAGTGCTATTTGCACTGTGTATGGCAATGGGAGCGCAATAGTGACTCTTTTACCAGAAAACAACTCTTCCTCGAAGGACCAGAAACTGCATGTGATTCAACTCCATTTAGGACTGGGAAACAAACACTAGTTCGCCTTACAAGAAACACACTCTGCTTTTGAGAAATGAGCATTCTTCTACTCTACTGTCTTTCTTATAGGGCCAGAAAAGTGAGCTTGCTCAGAAAAATGAACTGTGCTTCCTACACACACGGGCCATATCTAGTTCAACTCTGCTTAGGAAACTGACAAGAACAGTAGTTCCTCTTCAGTCCAATACACTGTACTTGCTAGGAACAGACACCAGTGCTATTTGTCCAGTGTATGAAAATGGGAGCGCAATAGTGACTCTTCTTACTAGAAAACAACTCTTGCTCGTAGGACCAGAAACTGCATGTGATTCAACTCCATTTAGGACTGGGAAACAAACGCTAGCTTGCCTTACAAGAAACACACTCTGCTTTTGAGAAAAGAACACTGTTCTACTCTACTGTGTTTCCTATAAGGCCAAAACAGTGAGCTTGCTCAGAACAAAAGAACTGTGCTTCCTACACACAGGGGCCATGTCTAGTTCAACTCTGCTTAGGAAACTGACAAGAACAGTAGCTCCTCTTCAATCCAATTCACTGTTCTTGCTGGGAACAGACGCGAGTGCTATTTGCACAGTGTATGGCAATGGAAGCACAGTAGTGACTCTGCTTACCAGAAAACAACTCTTGCTCATAGGACCAGAAACTGCATGGGATTCAGCTCCATGTAGGACTGAGAAACAAACACTAGCTCACCTTACAAGAAACACACTCTGCTTTTGAGAAAAGAGCACTCTTCTGCTCTAGTGTGTTTCCTATAGGGCAAGAACAGTGAGCTTGCTCAGAACAAAAGAACCGTGCTTCCTACACACACGGGCCATATCTAGTTCAAATCTGCTTAGGAAACTGACAAGAACAGTAGCTTCTCTTCAGTCCAATTCACTGTACTTGCTGGGAACAGACGCGAGTGCTATTTGCACTGTGTATGGCAATGGGAGCGCAATAGTGACTCTTCTACCAGAAAACAACTCTTCCTGGAAAGACCAGAAACTGCATGTGATTCAACTCTATTTAGGACTGGGAAACAAATAGTAGTTCTCCTTACAAGAAACACCCTCTGCTTTTGAGAAATGAGCATTCTTTTACTCTACTGTGTTTACTATAGGGCCAGAAAAGTGAGCTTGCTCAGAACAAAAGAACTGTGCTTCCTACACAAACGGGCCATATCTAGATCAACTCTGCTTAGGAAACTGACAAGAACAGTAGCTCCTCTTCAGTCCAATACACTGTACTTGCTGGGAACAGACGCGAGAGTTATTTGCACTGTATATGGCAATGGGAGCGCAATAGAGACTCTTCTTACCAGAAAACAACTCTTGATCATAGGAACAGAAACTGCTTGGGATTAAACTGCATTTAGGAATGGGAAACAAACGCTAGCTCGCCTTACAAGAAACACACTCTGCTTTTGAGAAAAGAGCACTCTTCTACTCTAGTGTGTTTCCTATGGTGTCCGAATACTGAGCTTGCTCAGAACAAAAGAACTGTGCTTCCTACACCCACGGGCCATATCTAGTTCAACTCTGCTTAGGAAACTGACAAGAACAGTAGCTCCTCTTCAGTCCAATACACTGTACTTGCTGGGAACAGACGAGATTGCTATTTGCACTGTGTATGGCAATGGGAGCACAATAGTTACTCTTCTTACTAGAAAACAACTCTTGATCGTAGGACTAGAAACAGCATGTGATTCAACTCCATTTAGGACTGGGAAACAAACGCTAGCTCGCCTTACCAGAAACACACTCTGCTTTTGAGAAAAGAGCACTCATCTACTCTAGTGAGTTTCCAATGGTTTTCGAACAGTGAGGTTGCTCAGACCAAAGAACTGTGCTTCCTAAATACACGGGCCATATCTAGTTAAACTCTGATTAGGAAACTGACATGAACAGTAGCTTCTCTTCAGTACAATACACTGTACTTGCTGCGAACAGACGCCAGTGCTATTTGCCCTGTGTATGACAATGGGAGCACAATAGAGACTATTCTTACCAGAAAACAACACTTGGTCGTAGGACAAAAAACTGCATGTGACTCAACTCCATTTAGGACTGGGAAACAAACGCAGGCTCGCCTTACAAGACACCCACTCTGCTTTTGAGAAAAGAGCACTCTTCTACTCTAGGGTGTTTCCTATGGTGTTCGAACACTGAGCTTGCTCAGAACAAAAGAACTGTGCTTCCTAAACACACGGGCCATATCTAGTTCAACTCTGCTTAGGAAACTGACAAGAACAGTTGCTCTTCTTCTGTCCAATACACAGTACTTGCTGGGAAAAGACGCGAGTGCTATTTGCACTGTGTATGGCAATGGGAGTGCAATAGTAACTCTTCTTACTAGAAAACAGCTCTTGATTGTAGGACTAGAAACTAAATGTGATGCAACTCCATTTAGGACTGTGAAACAAACGCTAGCTCGCCTTACAAGAAACACACTCTGCTTTTGAGAAAAGAGCACTCTTCTACTGTAGTGTGTTTCCTATGGTGTCCGAACACTGAGCTTGCTCAGAACAAAAGAACTGTGCTTCCTACACACACGGGCCATATCTAGATCAACTCTGCTTAGGAAACTGACAAGAACAGTAGCTCCTCTTCAGTCCAATACAATGTACTTGCTGGGAACAGACGCGAGAGGTATTTGCACTGTATATGGCAATGGGAGCGTAATAGAGACTCTTCATACCAGAAAACAACTCTTGCTCGTAGGACCAGAAAGTGCATGTGACTCAACTCCATTTAGGACTGGGAAACAAAGTCTAGCTCGCTTTACAAGAAACACACTCTGCTTTTGAGAAAGGAGCACTCTTCTACTCTACTGTGTTTCCTATGGGTTCCAAACAGTGAGCTTGCTCAAAACAAAAGAACTGTGCTTCCTACACACACGGATCATATCTAGTTCAACTCTGCTTAGGAAACTGACAAGAACAGTAGCACCTATTCAGTCCAATACACTGTACTTGCTGGGAACAGACGCGAGTGCTATTTGCACTGTGTATGGCAATGGGAGTGCAATGTGACTATCCTTACCAGAAAACAACTCTTTTTCGTAGGACCAGAAACTGCATGGGATTCAACTCCATTTAGGACTGGGAAACAAACGCTAGCTTGCCTTACAAAAAACACACTCTGCTTTTGAGAAAAGAGCACTTTTCTACTCTACTGTGTTTCCTATGGGGTCCAAACAGTGAGCTTGCTCAGAACAAAAGAACTGTGCTTCCTACACACACGGATCATATCTAGTTCAACTCTGCTTCAGAAACTGACAAGAACAGTAGCTCCTCTTCAGTCCAATAAACTGTACTTGCTGGGAGCAGACGCGAGTGCTCTTTGCACTATCTATGTCAAAGGGAGCGCAATAGTGACTCTTCTTACCAGAAAACAACTCTTGCTCATAGGACTAGAAACTGCATGTGAATCAACTCTATTTAGGACTGGGAATCAAACACTAGCTTGCCTTAAAAGAAAAACACTCTGCTTCTGAGAAAGAGCACTCTTCTACTCTACTGTGTTTCCTATAGGGCCAGAACAATGAGCTTGCTGGGAACAAAAGAACTGTGCTTCCTACACACATGGGCCATATGTAGTTCAATTCTCCTTAGGAAACAGACAAGAACAGTAGCTCCTCTTCAGTCCAATTCACTGTTCTTGCTGGGAACAGACGCGAGTTTTATTTGCACTGTGTATGGCAATGGGAGCACAATAGTGACTCTTCTTACCAGAAAACAACTCTTGCTCTTAGGACCAGAAACTACATGTGATTCAACTCCATTTAGGACTGGGAAACAACAGCTAGCTCACCTTACATAAAAAACACTCTACTTTTGAGAAATGAGCATTCTTCTACACTACTGTGTTTCCTATAGGGCCAGAACAGCGAGCTTGCTCAGAACAAAAGAACTGTGCTTCCTACACACACGAGCCATATCTAGTTCAACTCTGCTTAGGATACTGACAAGAACAGTAGCTCCACTTCAGTCCAATTCACTGTTCTTGCTGGCAACAGACGCGAGTGCTATTTGCACTGTGTATGGCAATGGAAGCACAATATTGACTCTTCTAACCAGAAAACAACTCTTGCTCGTAGGACCAGAAACTGCATGTGATTCAACTCCATTTAGGACTGGGAAACAATCGCTAGCTCGCCTTACAGGAAAACACTCTGCTTTTGAGAAAAGAGCACTCTTCTACTCTACTGTGTTTCCTATGGTGTCCGAACAGTGAGCTTGCTCATAACAAAAAACTGTGCTTCCTACACACAGGGGCCATGTCTACTTCAACTCTCCTTGGAAACTGACAAGAACAGTAGCTCCTCTTCAGTCCAATACAATGTACTTGCTGGGAACAGACGCGAGTGCAATTTGCTCTGTGTATGGCAATGGTAGCGCAATAGTGACTTTCCTTACCAGAAAACAACTCTTGCTCATAGGAACAGAAACTGCATGGGATTAAACTGCATTTAGGACTGGGAAACAAACACTAGCTCGCCTTAAAAGAAACACACTCTGCTTTTGACAAAAGAGCACTCTTCAACTCTAGTGTGTTTCCTATAGGGCCAGAACAGTGAGCTTGCTCAGAACAAAAGAACTGTGCTTCCTACACATGGGCCATATCTAGTTCAACTCTGCTTAGGAAACTGACAAGAACAGTAGCTCCTCTTCATTCCAATTCACTGTTCTTGCTGGGAAGAGACGCCAGTGCTATTTGCACTGTGTATGGCAAAGGAACACAATAGTGACTCTTCTTACCAGAAAACAACTCTTGCTCTTAGGACCAGAAACTGCATGTGATTCAACTCCATTTAGGACTGGGAAACAATGGCTAGCTCGCCTTACAAGAAACACACTCTGCTTTTGAGAAAAGAGCACTCTTCTACTCTACTGTGTTTCCTATGGGGTCCGAACAGTGAGCTTGCTCAGAACAATAGAGCTGTGCTTCCTAAACACACAGGCCATATCTAGTTCAACTCTGCTTAGGAAACTGACAAGAACAGTAGATCCTCTTCAGTACAATATACTGTACTTGCTTGGAACAGACGCGAGTGCTATTTGTACTGTGTATGGCAATGGGAACGCAATAGTGACTTTCTTTACCAGAAAACAACTCTTGCTCGTAGGACCAAAAACTGCATGTGATTCAACTCCATTTAGGACTGGGATACAAACGCTAGCTCGCCTTACAAGAAACACACTCTGCTTTTGAGAAAAGAGCACTCTTCTACTCTAGTGTGTTTCCTATGGGGTCCGAACAGTGAGCTTGCTCAGAAAAAAAAGAATTGTGCTTCCTAAACACGCGGTCCATATCTAGTTCAGTTCTGCTTAGGAAACTGAACAAGAACAGTAGATCCTCTTCAGTCCAATACACAGTACATGCTGGGAACAGACGCGAGTGCTATTTGCCCTGTGTATGACAATGGGAGCGCAATAGTGTCTCATCTTACCAGAGAAAAACTCTTGCTCATAGGACCAGAAACTGCATGGGATTCAACTCAACTTAAGACTGGTAAACAAACGATAGCTCGCCTTACAAGAAACACACTCTGCTTTTGAGAAAAGAGCACTCTTCTATTCCACTGTGTTTCTTATGGGGCCAGAACAGTGAGCTTGCTCAGAACAAAAGAACTGTGCTTACTACACACACGGGCTATATCTTGTTCAACTCTGCTTAGGAAACTGACAAGAACAGTAGCTCCTCTTCAATCCAATACACTGCACTTGCTGGGAAGAGACGCGAGTCCTATTTGCACTGTATATGGCAATGGGAGCACAATAGTTACTCTTCTTACTAGAAAACAACTCTTGATCGTAGGACTAGAAACAGCATGTGATTCAACTCCATTTAGGACTGGGAAACAAACGCTAGCTCGCCTTACAAGAAACACACTCTGCTTTGGAGAAAAGAGCACTCTTCTACTCTAGTGTGTTTCCTATGGTGTCCGAACACTGATCTTGCTCAGAAAAAAAGAACTGTGCTTCCTACACCCACGGGCCATATCTAGTTCAACTCTGCTTAGGAAACTGACAAGAACAGTAGCTCCTCTTCAGTCCAATACACTGTACTTGCTGGGAAAAGACAAGAGTGCTATTTGCACTATGTATGGCAATGGGAGCACAATAGTGACTCTTCTTACTAGAAAACAACTCTTGATCGTAGGACTAGAAACAGCATGTGATTCAACTCCATTTAGGACTGGGAAACAAACACTAGCTCGCCTTACAAGAAACACACTCTGCTTTTGAGAAAAATGCACTCATCTACTCTACTGTGTTTCCTATAGGGCAAGAACAGTGAGCTTGCTCAGAACAAAAGAACTGTGCTTCCTAAACACACGGGCCATATCTAGTTCAACTCTGCTTAGAAAACTGACAAGAACAGTAGCTCTTCTTCTGTCCAAGACACGGTTCTTGCTGGGAAAAGACGCGAGTGCTATTTGCACTGTGTATGGCAATGGGAGTGCAATAGTAACTCTTCTTACTGGAAAACAGCTCTTGATTGTAGGACCAGAAACTAAATGTGATTCAACTCCATTTAGGACTGGGAAACAAACGCTAGCTCGCCTTACAAGAAACACACTCTGCTTTTGAGAAAAGAGCACTCTTCTAATCTACTGTGTTTCCTATGGTGTCCGAACACTGAGCTTGCTCAGAACAAAAGAACTGTGATTCCTACACCCACGGGCCATATCTAGTTCAACTCTGCTTAGGAAACTGACAAGAACAGTAGCTCCTCTTCAGTCCAATACAATGTACTTGCTGGGAACAGACGCGAGAGCTATTTGTACTGTGTATGGCAATGGGAGCACAATAGAGACTCTTCTTACCAGAAAACAACTCTTGCTCATAGGACCAGAAACTGCATGTGATTCATCTCCATTTAGGCCTGGGAAACAAATGCTAGCTCGCCCTACAAGAAACACCCTCTACTTTTGAGAAATGAGCATTCATCTACTCTACTGTGTTTCCTATATGGCCAGAACAGTGAGCTTGCTCAGAACAAAAGAACTGTGCTTCCTACACACACGGGCCATACCTAGTTCAACTCTGCTTAGGAAACTGACAAGAACAGTAGCTCCTCTTCAGTCCAATACACGGTACTTGCTGGGAAAAGACGCGAGTGCTATTTGCACTGTGTATGGCAATGGGAGGGCAATATTAACTCTTCTTACTAGAAAACAGCTCTTGATTGTAGGACTAGAAACTGCATGTGACTCAACTCCATTTAGGACTGTGAAACAAACGCTAGCTCGCCTTACAAGAAACACACTCTGCTTTTGAGAAAAGAGCACTCTTCTACTCTAGTGTGTTTCCTATGGTGTCCGAACACTGAGCTTGCTCAGAACAAAAGAACTGTGCTTCCTACACACACGGCCATATCTAGTTCAATTCTGCTTAGGAACCTGACAAGAGCAGTAGGTCCTCTTCAGTCCAATACAGTGTACTTGCTGGGAACAGACGCCAATGCTATTTGTCCTGTGTATGGCAATGGCAGCGCAATAGTGACTATTCTTAACATAAAACAACTCTTGCTCATAGGACCAGAAAGTGCATGTGATTCCACTCCATTTAGGACTGGGAAACAAACGCTCGCTCGCCTTACAAGAAACACGCTCTGCTTTTGAGAAAAGAGCACTCTTCTACTCTACAGTGTTTCCTATGGGGTCCAAACAGTGAGCTTTCTCAGAACAAAAGAACTGTGCTTCCTACACACACGAACCATATGTAGTTCAACTCTGCTTAGGAAACTGACAAGAACAGTAGCTCCTACTCAGTCCAATACACTGTACTTGCTGGGAAAAGCCTCGAGTGCTATTTGCCCTGTGTATGGCAATTGGAGCTCAATAGTGACTTTCCTTACCAGAAAACCACTCTTGCTCATGGGACCAGAGACTGCATGTGATTCCACTCCATTTAGGACTGGGAAACAAACTCTAGCTCGCTTTACAAGAAACACACTCTGCTTTTGAGAAAAGAGCACTCTTCTACTCTACTGTGTTTCCTATAGGGCCAAAACAGTGAGCTTGCTCAGAAAAAAAGAACTGTGCTTCCTACACACACGGGCCATATCTAGTTCAACTCTGCTTAGGAAACTGAGAAGAACAGTAGCTCCTCTTCAGTCCAATACACTGTACTTCCTGGGAACAGACGGGAGGGCTATTTGCACTGTGTATGGCAAAGAGAGCGCAATAGTGACTTTCCTTACCAGAAAACAACTCTTGCTCGTAGGACCAGAAACTGCATGTGATTCAACTCCATTTAGGAATGGAAAACAAACGCTAGCTTGCCTTACAAGAAACACATTCTGCTTTTGAGAAAAAAGCACTCTTCTACTCTACTGTGTTCCCTATGGGGTCCGAACAGTGAGCTTGCTCAGAACAAAAAAAACGTGCTTCCTACACACACGGCCATATCTAGTTCAAGTCTGCTTAGGAACCTGACAAGAACAGTAGATCTTCTTCATTCCAATACACTGTACTTGCTGCGAACAGACGCCAGTGCTATTTGTCCTCTGTATGGCAATGGCAGCGCAATAGTGAGTCTTCTTACCAGAAAACAACTCTTGCTCGTAGTACCAAAAACTGCATGGGATTCAACACCATTTAGGACTGCGAAACAAACGCTAGCTCGCCTTACAAGAAACACACTCTGCTTTTGAGAAAAGAGCTCTCTTCTACTCTACTGTGTTTCCTATGGGTTCCAAACAGTGAGCTTGCTCAGAACAAAAGAACTGTGCTTCCTACACACGGATCATATCTAGTTCAACTTTGCTTAGGAAACTGACAAGAGCAGTAGCACCTATTCAGTCCAATACACTGTACTTGCTGGGAACCGACGCGAGTGCTATTTGCACTGTGTATGGCAATGGGAGCGCAATGTGACTTTCCTTACCAGAAAACAACTCTTGCTCGTAGGACCAGAAAGTGCATGTGATTCCACTCCATTTAGAACTGGGAAACAAACGCTAGCTTGCCTTACAAGAAACACACTCTGCTTTAGAGAAAAGAGCACTCATCTACTCTACTGTGTTTCCTATGGGGTCCAAACAGTGAGCTTGCTCAGAACAAAAGAACTGTGCTTCCTACACACACGAACCATATGTAGTTCAACTCTGCTTAGGAAACTGACAAGAACAGTAGCTCCTACTCAGTCCCATACACTGTACTTGCTGGGAAAAGCCTCGAGTGCTATTTGCCCTGTGTATGGAAATTGGAGCTCAATAGTGACTTTCCTTACCAGAAAACAACTCTTGTTCGTAGGACCAGAAACTGCATGTGATTCAACTCCATTTAGGACTAGGAAACAAACGCTAGCTCGCCTTACAAGAAACACACTCTGTTTTTGAGAAAAGAGCACTCTTCTACTCTACTGTGTTTCCTATGGAGTCTGAACAGTGAGCTTGCTCAGAACAAAAGAAATGTCCTTCCTACACACACGGCCATATCTAGTTCAATTCTGCTTAGGAACCTGACAAGAGCAGTAGATCCTCTTCAGTCCAATACACTGTACTTGCTGGGCACAGACGCCAGTGCTATTTGTCCTGTGTTTGGCAATGGGAGCGCAGTAGTGACTCTTCTTACAAGAAAACAACTCTTGCTCGTAGGACCAGAAACTGCGTGTGATTCAACTCTGTTTCTGACTGGGAAACAAACACTAGCTAGCCTTACAAGAAACACACTCTGCTTTTGAGAAAAGAGCACTCACCTACTCTACTGTGTTTCCTATGTGGTCCGAACAGCGAGCTTGCTCAGAACAAAGAACTGTGCTTCCTACACACACGGGCCATATCTAATTCAACTCTGCTTAGGAAACTGACAAGAACAGTAGATCCTCTTCAGTCCAATACACTGTACATGCTGGGAACAGACGCCATTGCTATTTGCCCTGTGTATGAAAATGGGAGCGTAGTAGTGACTCTTCTTAAAAGAAAACAACTCTTGCTCATAGGACCAGAAACTGCATGGGGTTCAACTCCATTTATGAATTTGAAACGAACGCTAGCTCGCCTTAAAAGAAACACACTCTGCTTTTGAGAAAAGAGCACTCTTCTACTCTACTGTGTTTCCTATGGGGTTCGAACAGTGAGCTTGCTTAGAAAAAAAGAACTGTGCTTACTACACACACGTGTCATATCTAGTTCAACTCTGCTTAGGAAACTGACAAGAACAGTAGCTCCTATTCTTTCCAATACACTGTACTTGCTGGGAGCATACGCGAGTGCTATTTGCACTGTGTGTGGCTAAAGGAGCACAATAGTTACTTCCTTACCAGAAAACAACTCTTGCTCGTAGGACCAAAAACTGCATGTGATTCAACTCCATTTTGGACTGGGAAACAAACGCTAGCTCGCCTTAAAAGAAATACACTCTGCTTTTGAGAAAAGAGTACTCTTCTACTCTACTGTGTTTCCTATTGGGTCTGAACAGTGAGCTTGCTCAGAACAAAAGAACTGTGCTTCCTACACAAACGGGCCATATGTAGTTCAACTCTGCTTAGGAAACTGACAGGAACAGTAGCTCCTCTTCAGTCCAATACACTGTACTTGCTGGGAGCAGAAGCGAGTGCTATTTGCACTGTATATGACATTGGGAGCTCAATAGTGACTCTTCTTACCAGAAAACAACTCTTGCTTGTAGGACCAAAAACTGCATGTGATTCAACTCCATTTAGGACTCGGAAACAAACGCTAGCTCGCCTTACAAGAAACACACTCTGCTTTTGAGAAAAGAGCACGCTTATACTCTACTGTGTTTCCTATAGGGCCAGAACAGTCAGCTTGCTCAGAACAAAAGAACTGTGCTTCCTACACACACGGGCCATATCTAGTTCAACTCTGCTTAGGAAACTGACAAGAAGAGTAGATCTTCTTCAGTCCAATACACTGTACATGCTGGGAACAGACGCCCGTGCTATTTGCCCTGTGTATGACAATGGGAGCACAATAGTGACTCTTCTTACCAGAAAACAACTCTTGCTCGTAGTACCAGAAACTGCATGTGATTCAAATCCATTTAGGACTGGGAAGCAAACTCTAGCTCACCCTACAAGAAACACACTCTGCTTTTGAGAAAAGAGCACTCTTCTACTCTACTGTGTTTCCTATAGGGCCAGAACAGTGAGCTTGCTCAGAACAAAAGAACTGTGCTTCCTACACACACGGGCCATATCTAGTTCAACTCTGCTTAGGAAACTGACAAGAACAGTAGTTCCTCTTCAGTCCAATACACTGTACTTGCTGGGAACAGACGCGAGTGCTATTTGCACTGTGTATGGCAAGGGAAAGCAATAGTGACTCTTCTTACCAGAAAACAACTCTTGCTTGCAGGACCAGAAACTGCGTGGGATTCAACTCCGTTTCCGACTGGGAAACAAACACTAGCTAGCCTTACAAGAAACACACTCTGCTTTTGAGAAAAGAGCACTCTTCTACTCTACTGTGTTTACAATGGAGTCCGAACAGTGAGCTTGCTCAGAACAAAAGAACTGTGCTTACTACACACACGGGTCATATCTAGTTCAACTCTGCTTAGGAAACTGACAAGAACAGAAGCTCCTCTTCTTTCCAATACACTGTACTTGCTGGGAGAAGACGTGAGCGCTATTTGAACTGTGTGTGGCTAAGGGAGCACAATAGTGACTTTCCTTACCAGAAAACAACTCTTGCTCGTAGGACCAAAAACTGCATGTGATTCAACTCCATTTAGGACTGGGAAACAAACCCTAGCTCGCCGTACTAGAAACACACTCTGCTTTTGAGAAAAGAGCACGCTTCTACTCTACTGTGTTTCCTATAGGGCCAGAACAGTGAGCTTGCTCAGAAAAAAAGAACTGTGCTTCCTAAACACACGGGCCATATCTAGTTCAACTCTGCTTAGGAAACTGACAAGAACAGTAGATCCTACTCAGTCCAATACACTGTACATGCTGGGAACAGACACCCGTGCTATTTGCCCTGTGTATGACAATGGGAGCGTAATTGTGACTCTTCTTACCAGAAAACAACTCTTGCTCGTAGGACCAGAAACTGCATGAGATTCAACTCCATTTATGACTGAGAAACGAATGCTAGCTCGCCTTACAAGAAACACACTCTGCTTTTGAGAAAAGAGCACTCTTCTACTCTACTGTGTTTCCTATGGTGTCCGAACAGTGAGCTTGCTCAGAAAAAAAGAACTGTGCTTCCTACACACACCGGACATATCTAGTTCAACTCTGCTTAGGAAACTGACAAGAACAGTAGCTCCTCTTCAATCCAATACACTGCACTTGCTGGGAAGAGACGCGAGTCCTATTTGCACTGTATATGGCAATTGGACCACAATATTGACTCTTCTTACCAGAAAACAACTCTTGCTCGTAGTACCAGAAACTGCATGTGATTCAACTCCATTTATTACTGGGAAACAATCGCTAGCTTGCCTTACAAGAAACCCACTCTGCTTTTGAGAAAAGAGCACTCTTCTACTTTAGTGTGTTTCCTATAGGGCCAGAAGAGTGGGCTTGCTCAGAACAAAGAACTGTGCTTCCTGCACACACGGGCCATATCTAGTTCAACTCTGCTTAGGAAACTGACAAGAACAGTAGCTCCTCTTCAGTCCAATACACTGTACTTGCTGGGAACAGACACGAGTGCTATTTGCACTGTGTATGGCAATGGGAGCACAATAGTAACTCTTCTTACTAGAAAACAACTCTTGATAGTAGGACTAGAAACTGCATGTGATTCAACTCCATTTAGGACTGGGAAACAAACGCTAGCTCGCCTTACAAGAAACACACTCTGCTTTTGAGAAAAGAGCACTCTTCTACTCTAGTGTGTTTCCTATGGTGTCCGAACACTGAGCTTGCTCAGAAAAAAAGAACTGTGCTTCCTACACCCACGGGCCATATCTAGTTCAACTCTGCTTAGGAAACTGACAAGAACAGTAGCTCCTCTTCAGTCCAATACACTGTACTTGCTGGGAACAGACAAGAGTGCTATTTGCACTATGTATGGCAATGGGAGCACAATAGTGACTCTTCTTACTAGAAAACAACTCTTGATCATAGGACTAGAAACAGCATGTGATTCAACTCCATTTAGGACTGGGAAACAAACGCTAGCTCGCCTTACAAGAAACACACTCTGCTTTTGAGAAAAGGGCACTCATCTACTCTACTGTGTTTCCTATAGGGCAAGAACAGTGAGCTTGCTCAGAACAAAAGAACTGTGCTTCCTAAACACACGGGCCATATCTAGTTCAACTCTGCTTAGGAAACTGACAAGAACAGTAGCTCTTCTTCTGTCCAAGACACGGTTCTTGCTGGGAAAAGACGCAAGTGCTATTTGCACTGTGTATGGCAATGGGAGTGCAATAGTAACTCTTCTTACTGGAAAACAGCTCTTGATTGTAGGACCAGAAACTAAATGTGATTCAACTCCATTTAGGACTGGGAAACAAACGCTAGCTCGCCTTACAAGAAACACACTCTGCTTTTGAGAAAAGAGCACTCTTCTAATCTACTGTGTTTCCTATGGTGTCCGAACACTGAGCTTGCTCAGAACAAAAGAACTGTGATTCCTACACCCACGGGCCATATCTAGTTCAACTCTGCTTAGGAAACTGACAAGAACAGTAGCTCCTCTTCAGTCCAATACAATGTACTTGCTGGGAACTGACGCGAGAGCTATTTGTACTGTGTATGGCAATGGGAGCACAATAGAGACTCTTCTTACCAGAAAACAACTCTTGCTCATAGGACCAGAAACTGCATGTGATTCATCTCCATTTAGGCCTGGGAAACAAATGCTAGCTCGCCCTACAAGAAACACCCTCTACTTTTGAGAAATGAGCATTCATCTACTCTACTGTGTTTCCTATATGGCCAGAACAGTGAGCTTGCTCAGAACAAAAGAACTGTGCTTCCTACACACACGGGCCATACCTAGTTCAACTCTGCTTAGGAAACTGACAAGAACAGTAGCTCCTCTTCAGTCCAATACACGGTACTTGCTGGGAAAAGACGCGAGTGCTATTTGCACTGTGTATGGCAATGGGAGGGCAATATCAACTCTTCTTACTAGAAAACAGCTCTTGATTGTAGGACTAGAAACTGCATGTGACTCAACTCCATTTAGGACTGTGAAACAAACGCTAGCTCGGCTTACAAGAAACACACTCTGCTTTTGAGAAAAGAGCACTCTTCTACTCTAGTGTGTTTCCTATGGTGTCCGAACACTGAGCTTGCTCAGAACAAAAGAACTGTGCTTCCTACACACACGGCCATATCTAGTTCAATTCTGCTTAGGAACCTGACAAGAGCAGTAGGTCCTCTTCAGTCCAATACACTGTACTTGCTGGGAACAGACGCCAATGCTATTTGTCCTGTGTATGGCAATGGCAGCGCAATAGTGACTATTCTTAACATAAAACAACTCTTGCTCATAGGACCAGAAAGTGCATGTGATTCCACTCCATTTAGGACTGGGAAACAAACGCTCGCTCGCCTTATAAGAAACACGCTCTGCTTTTGAGAAAAGAGCACTCTTCTACTCTACAGTGTTTCCTATGGGGTCCAAACAGTGAGCTTTCTCAGAACAAAAGAACTGTGCTTCCTACACACACGAACCATATGTAGTTCAACTCTGCTTAGGAAACTGACAAGAACAGTAGCTCCTACTCAGTCCAATACACTGTACTTGCTGGAAAAAGCCTCGAGTGCTATTTGCCCTGTATGGCAATTGGAGCTCAATAGTGACTTTCCTTACCAGAAAACCACTCTTGCTCGTAGGACCAGAGACTGCATGTGATTCCACTCCACTTAGGACTGGGAAACAAACTCTAGCTCGCTTTACAAGAAACACACTCTGCTTTTGAGAAAAGAGCACTCTTCTACTCTACTGTGTTTCCTATAGGGCCAAAACAGTGAGCTTGCTCAGAAAAAAAGAACTGTGCTTCCTACACACACGGGCCATATCTAGTTCAACTCTGCTTAGGAAACTGAGAAGAACAGTAGCTCCTCTGCAGTCCAATACACTGTACTTGCTGGGAACAGACGGGATGGCTATTTGCACTGTGTATGGCAATGAGAGCGCAATAGTGACTTTCCTTACCAGAAAACAACTCTTGCTCGTAGGACCAGAAACTGCATGTGATTCAACTCCATTTAGAAATGGAAAACAAACGCTAGCTTGCCTTACAAGAAACACACTCTGCTTTTGAGAAAAAAGCACTCTTCTACTCTACTGTGTTCCCTATGGGGTCCGAACAGTGAGCTTGCTCAGAACAAAAAAAACGTGCTTCCTACACACACGGCCATATCTAGTTCAAGTCTGCTTAGGAACCTGACAAGAACAGTAGATCTTCTTCATTCCAATACACTGTACTTGCTGCGAACAGACGCCAGTGCTATTTGTCCTCTGTATGGCAATGGCAGCGCAATAGTGAGTCTTCTTACCAGAAAACAACTCTTGCTCGTAGTACCAAAAACTGCATGGGATTCAACACCATTTAGGACTGCGAAACAAACGCTAGCTCGCCTTACAAGAAACACACTCTGCTTTTGAGAAAAGAGCTCTCTTCTACTCTACTGTGTTTCCTATGG
This sequence comes from Peromyscus eremicus, assembly GCF_949786415.1. Lineage (NCBI taxonomy): Eukaryota > Metazoa > Chordata > Mammalia > Rodentia > Cricetidae > Peromyscus > Peromyscus eremicus. Next base: position 6,013 of record NW_026737399.1, on the reverse strand, counting down.
GTTCCAAACAGTGAGCTTGCTCAGAACAAAAGAACTGTGCTTCCTACACACGGATCATATCTAGTTCAACTTTGCTTAGGAAACTGACAAGAGCAGTAGCACCTATTCAGTCCAATACACTGTACTTGCTGGGAACCGACGCGAGTGCTATTTGCACTGTGTATGGCAATGGGAGCACAATGTGACTTTCCTTACCAGAAAACAACTCTTGCTCGTAGGACCAGAAAGTGCATGTGATTCCACTCCATTTAGAACTGGGAAACAAATGCTAGCTTGCCTTACAAGAAACACACTCTGCTTTAGAGAAAAGAGCACTCATCTACTCTACTGTGTTTCCTATGGGGTCCAAACAGTGAGCTTGCTCAGAACAAAAGAACTGTGCTTCCTACACACACGAACCATATGTAGTTCAACTCTGCTTAGGAAACTGACAAGAACAGTAGCTCCTACTCAGTCCCATACACTGTACTTGCTGGGAAAAGCCTCGAGTGCTATTTGCCCTGTGTATGGAAATTGGAGCTCAATAGTGACTTTCCTTACCAGAAAACAACTCTTGTTCGTAGGACCAGAAACTGCATGTGATTCAACTCCATTTAGGACTAGGAAACAAACGCTAGCTCGCCTTACAAGAAACACACTCTGTTTTTGAGAAAAGAGCACTCTTCTACTCTACTGTGTTTCCTATGGAGTCTGAACAGTGAGCTTGCTCAGAACAAAAGAAATGTCCTTCCTACACACACGGGCCATATCTAGTTCAATTCTGCTTAGGAACCTGACAAGAGCAGTAGATCCTCTTCAGTCCAATACACTGTACTTGCTGGGCACAGACGCCAGTGCTATTTGTCCTGTGTTTGGCAATGGGAGCGCAGTAGTGACTCTTCTTACAAGAAAACAACTCTTGCTCGTAGGACCAGAAACTGCGTGTGATTCAACTCTGTTTCTGACTGGGAAACAAACACTAGCTAGCCTTACAAGAAACACACTCTGCTTTTGAGAAAAGAGCACTCGCCTACTCTACTGTGTTTCCTATGTGGTCCGAACAGCGAGCTTGCTCAGAACGAAAGAACTGTCCTTCCTACACAAACGGGCCATATCTAATTCGACTCTGCTTAGGAAACTGACAAGAACAGTAGATCCTCTTCAGTCCAATACACTGTACATGCTGGGAACAGACGCCATTGCTATTTGCCCTGTGTATGAAAATGGGAGCGTAGTAGTGACTCTTCTTAAAAGAAAACAACTCTTGCTCATAGGACCAGAAACTGCATGGGGTTCAACTCCATTTATGAATTTGAAACGAACGCTAGCTCGCCTTAAAAGAAACACACTCTGCTTTTGAGAAAAGAGCACTCTTCTACTCTACTGTGTTTCCTATGGGGTCCGAACAGTGAGCTTGCTTAGAAAAAAAGAACTGTGCTTACTACACACACGTGTCATATCTAGTTCAACTCTGCTTAGGAAACTGACAAGAACAGTAGCTCCTCTTCTTTCCAATACACTGTACTTGCTGGGAGCATACGCGAGTGCTATTTGCACTGTGTGTGGCTAAAGGAGCACAATAGTTACTTCCTTACCAGAAAACAACTCTTGCTCGTAGGACCAAAAACTGCATGTGATTCAACTCCATTTTGGACTGGGAAACAAACGCTAGCTTGCCTTACAAGAAACACACTCTGCTTTAGAGAAAAGAGCACTCATCTACTCTACTGTGTTTCCTATGGGGTCCAAACAGTGAGCTTGCTCAGAACAAAAGAACTGTGCTTCCTACACACACGAACCATATGTAGTTCAACTCTGCTTAGGAAACTGACAAGAACAGTAGCTCCTACTCAGTCCCATACACTCTACTTGCTGGGAAAAGCCTCGAGTGCTATTTGCCCTGTGTATGGAAATTGGAGCTCAATAGTGACTTTCCTTACCAGAAAACAACTCTTGTTCGTAGGACCAGAAACTGCATGTGATTCAACTCCATTTAGGACTAGGAAACAAACGCTAGCTCGCCTTACAAGAAACACACTCTGTTTTTGAGAAAAGAGCACTCTTCTACTCTACTGTGTTTCCTATGGAGTCTGAACAGTGAGCTTGCTCAGAACAAAAGAAATGTCCTTCCTACACACACGGCCATATCTAGTTCAATTCTGCTTAGGAACCTGACAAGAGCAGTAGATCCTCTTCAGTCCAATACACTGTACTTGCTGGGCACAGACGCCAGTGCTATTTGTCCTGTGTTTGGCAATGGGAGCGCGTAGTGACTCTTCTTACAAGAAAACAACTCTTGCTCGTAGGACCAGAAACTGCGTGTGATTCAACTCTGTTTCTGACTGGGAAACAAACACTAGCTAGCCTTACAAGAAACACACTCTGCTTTTGAGAAAAGAGCACTCGCCTACTCTACTGTGTTTCCTATGTGGTCCGAACAGCGAGCTTGCTCAGAACAAAAGAACTGTCCTTCCTACACACACGGGCCATATCTAATTCGACTCTGCTTAGGAAACTGACAAGAACAGTAGATCCTCTTCAGTCCAATACACTGTACATGCTGGGAACAGACGCCATTGCTATTTGCCCTGTGTATGAAAATGGGAGCGTAGTAGTGACTCTTCTTAAAAGAAAACAACTCTTGCTCATAGGACCAGAAACTGCATGGGGTTCAACTCCATTTATGAATTTGAAACGAACGCTAGCTCGCCTTAAAAGAAACACACTCTGCTTTTGAGAAAAGAGCACTCTTCTACTCTACTGTGTTTCCTATGGGGTCCGAACAGTGAGCTTGCCTAGAAAAAAAGAACTGTGCTTACTACACACACGTGTCATATCTAGTTCAACTCTGCTTAGGAAACTGACAAGAACAGTAGCTCCTCTTCTTTCCAATACACTGTACTTGCTGGGAGCATACGCGAGTGCTATTTGCACTGTGTGTGGCTAAAGGAGCACAATAGTTACTTCCTTACCAGAAAACAACTCTTGGTCGTAGGGACCAAAAACTGCATGTGATTCAACTCCATTTTGGACTGGGAAACAAACGCTAGCTCGCCTTAAAAGAAATACACTCTGCTTTTGAGAAAAGAGTACTCTTCTACTCTACTGTGTTTCCTATGGGGTCTGAACAGTGAGCTTGCTCAGAACAAAAGAACTGTGCTTCCTACACACACGGGCCATATCTAGTTCAACTCTGCTTAGGAAACTGACAGGAACAGTAGCTCCTCTTCAGTCCAATACACTGTACTTGCTGGGAGCAGAAGCGAGTGCTATTTGCACTGTATATGACATTGGGAGCTCAATAGTGACTCTTCTTACCAGAAAACAACTCTTGCTTGTAGGACCAAAAACTGCATGTGATTCAACTCCATTTAGGACTCGGAAACAAACGCTAGCTCGCCTTACAAGAAACACACTCTGCTTTTGAGAAAAGAGCACTCTTCTACTCTACTGTGTTTACAATGGAGTCCGAACAGTGAGCTTGCTCAGAACAAAAGAACTGTGCTTACTACACACACGGGTCATATCTAGTTCAACTCTGCTTAGGAAACTGACAAGAACAGAAGCTCCTCTTCTTTCCAATACACTGTACTTGCTGGGAGAAGACGTGAGCGCTATTTGAACTGTGTGTGGCTAAGGGAGCACAATAGTGACTTTCCTTACCAGAAAACAACTCTTGCTCGTAGGACCAAAAACTGCATGTGATTCAACTCCATTTAGGACTGGGAAACAAACCCTAGCTCGCCGTACTAGAAACACACTCTGCTTTTGAGAAAAGAGCACGCTTCTACTCTACTGTGTTTCCTATAGGGCCAGAACAGTGAGCTTGCTCAGAAAAAAAGAACTGTGCTTCCTAAACACACGGGCCATATCTAGTTCAACTCTGCTTAGGAAACTGACAAGAACAGTAGATCCTACTCAGTCCAATACACTGTACATGCTGGGAACAGACACCCGTGCTATTTGCCCTGTGTATGACAATGGGAGCGTAATTGTGACTCTTCTTACCAGAAAACAACTCTTGCTCGTAGGACCAGAAACTGCATGAGATTCAACTCCATTTATGACTGAGAAACGAATGCTAGCTCGCCTTACAAGAAACACACTCTGCTTTTGAGAAAAGAGCACTCTTCTACTCTACTGTGTTTCCTATGGTGTCCGAACAGTGAGCTTGCTCAGAAAAAAAGAACTGTGCTTCCTACACACACCGGACATATCTAGTTCAACTCTGCTTCGGAAACTGACAAGAACAGTATCTCCTCTTCAGTCCAATACACTGTACTTGCTGGGAGCAGACACGAGTGCTATTTGCACTGTGTATGGCAATGGGAGCGCAATAGTGACTCTTCTTACCAGAAAACAACTCTTGCTCGTAGGACCAGAAACTGCATGGGATTCAACTTCATTTCTGACTGGGAAACAAACACTAGCTAGCCTTACATGAAACACGCTCTGCTTTTGAGAAAAGAGCACTCTTCTACTCTACTGTGTTTCCTATAGGGCCAGAACAGTGAGCTTGCTCAGAACAATAGAACTGTGCTTCCTACACACACGGACCATATCTAGTTCAACTCTTCTTAGGAAACTGACAAGAACAGTAGCTCCTCTTCAGTCCAATACACTGTACGTGCTTTGAACAGACGCGAGTGCTATTTGCACTGTGTATGGCAAAGGAAGCACAATAGTGACTTTCCTTACCAGAAAACAACTCTTGCTCCTAGTACCAGAAACTGCATGTGATTCAAATCCATTTAGGACTGGAAAACAAACTCTAGCTCACCCTACAAGAAACACACTCTGCTTTTGAGAAAAGAGCACTCTTCTACTCTACTGTGTTTCCTATAGGGCCAGAACAGTGAGCTTGCTCAGAACAAAAGAACTGTGCTTCCTACACACACGGGCCATATCTAGTTCAACTCTGCTCAGGAAACTGACAAGAACAGTAGATCCTCTTCAGTCCAATACACTGTACATGCTGGGAACAGACGCCAGCGCTATTTGCCCTATGTATGACAATGGGAGCTCAATAGTGACTCTTCTTACCGGAAAAAAAATCTTGCTCGTAGGACCAGAAGCTGCATGGGATTCAACGCCATTTAGGACTGGGAAACAAACGCTAGCTCGCCTTACAAGAAACACACTCTGCTTTTGAGAGAAGAGCACTCTTCTACTCAACTGTGTTTCCTATAGAGCCACAAGTGTGAGCTTGCTCAGAACAAAAGAACTGTGCTTCCTACACACACGGGCCATATCTAGTTCAACTCTGCTTTGGAAACTGACAAGAACAGTAGATCCTCTTCAGTCCAATACATTGTACATGCTGGGAACAAACGACAGTGCTATTTGCGCTGTGTATGACAATGGGAGCGTAATAGTGAATCTTATTACCAGAAAACAACTCTTGCTTGTAGGACCAGAATCTGCATGTGATTCAACTCCATTTTGGACTGGTAAACAAACCCTAGCTCGCCTTAGAAGAAACGCACTCTGCTTTTGAGAAAAGAGCACTCTTCTACTCTACTGTGTTTCCTTTAGGGCCAGAACAGTGAGTTGCTCAGAACAAAAAACTGTGCTTCCTACACACAGGGGCCATATTTAGTTCAACTCTGCTTAGGACACTGACAAGAACAGTAGCTCCTATTCAGTCCAATACACTGTACTTGCTAAGAGCAGACGTGAGTGCTATTTGCACTGTGTATGGCAATGGGAGCGCAAGAGTGACTCTTCTTACCAGAAAACAACTCTTGTTCATAGGACCAGAAATTGCATGGGATTCAACTTCATTTCCCACTGGGAAACAAACACTAGCTAGCCTTACAAGAAACATACTCTGCTTTTGAGAAAAGAGCACTCTTCTACTCTACTGTGTTTCCTATAGGTTCAGAACAGTGAGCTTGCTCAGAACAAAAGAACTGTGCTTCCTACACACACGGACCATATCTAGTTCAACTCTGCTTAGGAACCTGACAAGAACAGTAGCTTCTCTTCTGTCTAATACAATGTACTTGCTGGGAGCAGACGCGAGAGCTATTTG